>NW_027039593.1:24653-77607 GCF_034236695.1 Oncorhynchus nerka
AGCTGTGTGTTATGTGTTAGGCTAGGAGGTGGTTGTGTTGTACTGACCAGTACCCGGTGTTCGCGGGGTCCGACATGTCAATCAACCTGCTATCTGCCAATCACGGGAATGCCTGGAATGTTCTGATGCCGGGCATCCTGGTGGTTGGCGGAGTGGCGTGGAGGGGGGTTGGGCAGGGGGGTGGAGCATTGGAAGTTAAGACCAGGTTCAGCCTTTGTTCTCTCTCTCTTACGTCTGGGCTTCACAAGAGAAGGTCACGATTGGCTTGTGGGTTATCTGTCATTTTTGGCGTGTGCTACGGCCCAAACAGTAGCCTGTGTAAAGCTGGTTTAATAAACCGTCAATTCGCAAACTCAAGCCTCTGTCTGGACAATTGTTCATTTATGATCTAGTCAGGTCATTACATTGGTGTCAGAAGTAAAAACGTTGATACAAGTTAGCCAGCTAGCTAGCTGACTTATGTGGCTAGCTACCGTAGGTGAGAACGGGATTGAAAATGCTTGAGGAATCCGAAAGTGAAGGTGGAGGTAGGGGACGATTATGGCCAAGGAGGTGCGTGTGAATGGACGTCGGGGTTCTGTCTGGAGGAGATCGCCAGGGCGTCGGAGCGCAGAGGCCGCTTGAGGGAGGACGTTAGAGCGATGGCGGCTGAAGCGGGCATGAGTGCTTCGTCGACTGTATTTCGCGCGGATTCTGGTGGGCGGACCGAAGTGGTGACGTCGACGCGGCGTGACGAGGAATCTGGGGCTCAGGATGTAAACAAACATGGCGGTGCCCAGTTCCCGGCTGCGTCCGTATCTGTTAAGACCCCGAAGTATTCCGGTAAGGCGGATTGGGAAGCTTTTCATGCTCAGTTTGAACCGTTAGCTCATTTTAGGGGGTGGTCGGATGAAGAAAGGGCACTGCAGTTGGCTTTATGCCTCACGGATGAAGCTCTGGCCTGTTTGATATTGATTAGCCCCGAGGACAGGCATGATTATGGTGCTTTAGTGGGAGCACTGAGGAGGCGCTATGGACAGTGTGTACAGCCCGGGCTACTGCGCTCCGAACTGAGTAATAGACGCAGGCAGCCTGGAGAGCCTCTACGGGTGCTAGCTAATGACATTGAGAGCCTCTCTCGGCGGGCATATGCTCACATGCCCCCCTCCGTGCAGAGCGAGCTAGCACGGGACCAGTTCATACAGGCGCTCTCTCCTACGGAGCTGCGCATACAGACCCAGCTGGCTCATCCTGAGTCATTGCAGACAGCCTTGGAGATGGCTTTGGAGAGGGAGCTGGTGTGGGCTGGGGCTTCAGCTGGGGCTTTGGTGGGGGTGCAGGGAGACACACCCTCTGTGCGAGCTGGGGGGCAGAGCAGCCCGGAGCCGGAAAAGCCTGCTTGGGTGGCCGAAATGACAAAACTCATTCGTGCTGTGTCGCTACAGGCGGAACGAAACACACGCCCTGGTCCCAGGGTCTGCTGGGGTTGTGGCCAGCCAGGCCATCTGCGCCGAGATTGCCCCATGTCCCCCAGAGCTCAGGGAAACGGCTCGGGGTCCGCATAGACCGGGTAGTGCGGACCCCTGGCTTTCTATCCCAACCACCATCATCTTCAGGAGGAGCCCACCGGCACAGACGGGGAAGCAAGGCTCCACTTCCCACAGAAAAGCAGACGAGGGCAAGCGGATGGAGCCTGTTGTTGTGGTCTGTGTTGGGGACTTTTGTCATGTCCCTGTCACTGTGGAGGGGGTGCCCTGCTCCGCCCTGGTGGACACTGGGTCCACAGTAACTCTGGTGAGGCCAGATATTGTGCCAGGCAGCTCCGCACAGTCACAGGTGAGCTGGCACCCATGAAAGGGAAGGGAATAATGACTCTGACAGTAGGGGGCAGGACTGTGCGTCATCCTGTGTGGGTGGCGGCTGTGCAGGACCCTTGTATCCTGGGGTTGGACTTTCTTAGGAGCACAGGCTGCCAGTTAGACCTAAACAGGGGCACACTGAGCTTCCAGGGAGGGACGGAAGTCACCATGGCCCCCCCTAATGTCACATTCACTCAACCCAACAAACCCTTTACTCCAACAGTTAAAGCAGCAGAGACTCATGGCTGCGCCCCCTCCCCCACAGCTGTGTGTGACTTTTCCCCAGTCCCCCTGTCACCTACGGCGGTGTGTTACATTCCCCCAGCTACCTCCATGACACAGCCCTCTGTGAGCCCGGGCCGCACCCCCCCCAGCCCAGCTACCCCAGATGGGAGAGGAGAGGACACTGTCTGCAGTGAGGGAGATATGGGGGAGGAACTGTGTTGGTCTTGACCCCGAGCAGCAGGAACGGTTGTGGCAGTTGCTGTTTGAATTCAGAGACAGCTTTGCGTTGAGTGAGGAAGAGGTGGGTCAGACTCATCTGGTGCAGCATGAGATCGACACAGGTGATGCTCAACCCATCAAGATGCGTCCCCGCCGTATCCAGCTGGCACGCCAGGAGGCGGCAGACAAGGCTGTGTTGGAGATGCAGCGGGCAGACTTCATTGAGCCCTCAGACAGCCCCTGGGCGGCGCCAGTCGTCATGGTTCCGAAGAAGGGGGGCATGCTGAGGTTCTGTGCGGACTACAGGCGGCTGAATGAGGTAACCAGGAAGGACTCATACCCCATACCACGTATCGATGAGTCGCTGGACCTGGTTAGGGGGTCCTCCTGGTTCTCCTCACTAAACCTCCGCAGTGGCTACTGGCAGGTGCCCCTCTCCCCAGAGGCCAGAGCCAAAACTGCGTTCTCCACTAACAGAGGACACTGGCAGTTCAAGGTCCTGTGCTTTGGCCTGTGCAACGCTCCAGCTACTTTTGAGCGTTTGATGGACAGGGTGCTGGATGGCATCCCCGACAGCAGTGTCTGGTATACCTCGATGACATCCTGGCCCATGGCAGCTCCTTCCAGTCAGCCCTGGGGCGCTACGGCGTGTGCTGGAGAGGGTGGCTGCCGCAGGTCTGAAGCTCCACCCGAGAAGTGCCACTTCATGAGGAGAGAGGTGTCCTTCTTGGGCCACCGAGTGGGAAAGGAGGATCAGCACCATGGAGGACAAGGTAGGGGCTGTCAGAGACTGGCCCACCCCCACCGACCAGCGTCAGCTGAAGAGCTTCCTGGGCCTGGCCTCGTACTACAGGAGGTTTGTACGGGGCTTCTCAAGCGTTGCTGCTCCACTGAACCGCCTGCTGCCGAAGGACAAGGCTTTCACTTGGACAGTGGAGTGTGAGGAGGCGTTCAACACCCTCAAACGTGCACTGATCGAGGCCCCGTGCTCGCCCCCTGACCTCACCTTGCCCTTTATCCTGGACACAGACGCGAGCAATGTGGGCATGGGTGGGGTGCTGGCCCAGGTGGGGCCAGAGGGGGAGAGAGTGGTGGCGTACTTCAGCAAAACATTTGACAAACATGAGCGCCGCTACTGTGTCACCGGCGGGAGCTCTTGGCTGTTGTGGCTTCCGTCAAACACTTCAAGTACTACCTGGGTGGTCTGCCCTTTACTGTAAGGACTGACCACTCTGCTCTCCAGTGGCTCATGTCTTTCAGAGAGCCAGAGGGGCAGGTGGCACGCTGGTTGGAGGAGCTTCAGCCGTATGACTTCACGGTGGTGCACAGGGCAGGGGCACGCCACTCCAACGCCGACGCCATGTCCCGTCGGCCCTGTACTGCAGACGGCTGCCGCCACTGTGAACGGAGAGAGGACGGGAGAGAGAGCTGCGGGCAGAGGAGGGTGTCTGTGCCACAGTGTGTCGGGCGAGCGGGCCTGTCTGCTGTGAGCTGCAGACTGTCGACGTGGCTGAATGGCGGCAGCAGCAGCAGGGACGGGACACAGACCTACAGCCAGTGCTACAGTGGGTAGAGGCGCAGGTGAGGCCACCATGGGAAGAGGTGACAGCGCTCTCACTCGCGACCAAAGGGTTGTGGTCGAAGTTTGAGAGACTGCGGCTGGCTGATGGCGTGCTACAGCGGGCATGGAAGGAGTCAGCTACGGGAGAGGAGAGGTGGCAGGTGGTGGTCCCAAAAGCATTGCGGGAGGCTGTGCTCCAGAGTACTCATGGGGGGTGGGGACTGGACACTTTGGGGTCACAAAAACACTGCGCCGTCTCCGTCAGGGCTTCTACTGGGGGCAGCACAAGAGGGATGTGGAGGACTTTTGTCGCCGCTGTGACAACTGCACAGCGAGAAAGGGCCCCCAGGCCGCTCTCATGCTCAGCTCCAACAGTTCCCAGTGGGGGCTCCCATGGAGAGGGTGGGAGTGGATGTAGTTGGGCCGTTCCCCACCACAGACAGTGGAAACCGCTGGGTGCTCACAGCCATGGACTATTTCACAAAATGGCCCGAGGCCTATGCTCTGCCTGACCAGGAGGCAGAGACCATCGTCGACGCCTGACAGCGGGGATGTTCAGCAGGTTTGGAGCTGCAGAGTCCATCCACAGCGACCAAGGCAGAAACTTTGAGTCCCGTGTGTTCGCCACCATGTGTGAGAGGCTGGGTATGCACAAGACCCGCACTACTCCTCTCCATCCTCAAAGTGATGGCCTTGTGGAGCGCTTCAACAAAACGCTTGGACAGCAGCTGGCCATCGTCTCTTCCAAACACCAGCGTGACTGGGACAAGCACCTGCCTATGGTCCTCATGGCATGCCGCTCCGCTGTCCAAGACTCCACCTCCTGCACGCCTGCCCTCCTCATGCTGGGGAGAGAGATCCGCACCCCTGCGGAGATGGCGTTGGTCGGCCCCTGGATAGCCCTCATGTTCCTCCGGGGCCGGAGTATGCCCGGAGACTCCAGGACCGCCTGGAGACAGCCCACACCTTCGCCAGAGAGCAGCTGGTGAATGCAGGTGTGAGGCAGAAAAGGAACTATGACGTGCACACCCGGGGAAGGCACTTTGTGGCTGGGGAGCTGGTCTGGGTCTACAGCCCCCTAAGGAAAAAGGCAGATGCCCCAAGTTGGACAGTCACTGGGTGGGACCCTGCAGTGTCCTGGAGAGGGTAGGGGAGGTTGTGTACTGGTGCAGCTTCCTCCCAGGGGAGAAAGGTGGCACTGCACCGGGACAGGTTAGCCCCATACAGAGGGGCCTCTTCTCCATAAAAACCCCAGGAACCCCCACAATTCCCCTCTCTGGCAATGACATTCTCCAGGCACCCACCCTCAGGTGCCGCAGACAAGGCTCCAGACAGCCCACTCCCCTGTCTCCCCCTGTGTCACCGCGTGGTTCCCCAGAGCCACGGACTGTATTACCTGTTCCGCTTCCTTGTCCCCCATATCCCTGCCTTCATCCCCTGGTTCCCAGAGGGCACTCTGCGACCATCACGGCCACGCAGGCAAAGGAGACCTCCGGGTCGCTTCAGAGACTTTGTTTGTTCCCTCGGGGACGAGGGACTTTGTGGTGGGGGGGCTGTGTAGCGACCCGCACAGACAGCTGTGTGTTATGTGTTAGGCTAGGAGGTGGTTGTGTTGTACTGACCAGTACCCGGTGTTCGCGGGGTCCGACATGTCAATCAACCTGCTATCTGCCAATCACGGGAATGCCTGGAATGTTCTGATGCCGGGCATCCTGGTGGTTGGCGGAGTGGCGTGGAGGGGGGTTGGGCAGGGGGGTGGAGCATTGGAAGTTAAGACCAGGTTCAGCCTTTGTTCTCTCTCTCTTACGTCTGGGCTTCACAAGAGAAGGTCACGATTGGCTTGTGGGTTATCTGTCATTTTTGGCGTGTGCTACGGCCCAAACAGTAGCCTGTGTAAAGCTGGTTTAATAAACCGTCAATTCGCAAACTCAAGCCTCTGTCTGGACAATTGTTCATTTATGATCTAGTCAGGTCATTACAATACTTAATATAAGTATATTATTATTAAACGTATTCTTGCTAACTTTATAACCTTTTTTCAACAACAAAATATAATAATACTATCGTATCAATTTCACAGCCTTGTGTTAAATTTATTACACTGCATACAACAACAGCTAAGGGAAAATAAAACGTTGCTAGATTACTAAACATTACTTAAGCCAAAATAGTGGGAGTTTCAAAATAACCTTATGACAGTTTTTTATTAACCCACCTTCGCCCCATTTTTAACCCATAATTCTCCATGAGAGTATTGTATAAAAAAATACTACTACAGGTCAAAAGATTAAACAAAGTTTCAAATAGCATAATCAGATCAAAATCACTACTCTGAACCTCCACAAAGAAAAATGATTGTACCCTTATGGCCATAGGAAGAGAGACTTAAGGATGTCTACTCTTAGTTGAAGGCTATGCCCTTTCTTCCTTCTCATTGGTTCAAATTACAAATATGTCAAAGAACTATAAACTCCATCATAATTATCAACTACACAAATTACCTTAAAATCAGTATCAGTATCACAAATGAACTTAAATTCATTATCCAAATGGCCCTGATCAGACCACAAAGGAAAGCCATCATAGAGGTCAAACGTGATACCATCCCTTCAGGCAGGGTAGCCTAGTGGTTAGAGCGTTGGACTAGTAACCGAAAGGTTGCAAGTTTGAATCCCTGAGCTGACAAGGTACAAATCTGTTGTTCTACCCCTGAGCAGGCAGTTAACCCACTGTCATTGAAGGCTGTCATTGAAAATAAGAATTTGTTCTTAACTGACTTGCTTAGTAAAATAAAGGTAAAAAAAACATTTTTTTAATAAAAGTGTTTCTTACTATATTAGACAAATTAAAGAAAAACCGTCAAACATTATCTACAGGTTCCCGGAACATTCCCGTATCAAAAGAATTCACGTGTTTAATTAAAACTCAGAAAATAAAACTTCTAAAATTCCATGTGTGTGTGTACCCTTTAACTTCTTATGGCTGCAGGGGCAGTATTGAGTAGCTTGGATGAAAGGTGCCCAGAGGTGCCCAGAGTAAACGGCCTGCTCCTCAGTCCCAGTTGCTAACATATGCATATTATTATTAGTATTGGATAGAAAACACTCTGAAGTTTCTAAAACTTTTTGAATGATGTCTGTGAGTATAACAGTATACATATGGAAGGCAAAAACATGAGAAGAAATCCAAACAGGAAGTGGGACATCTGAGGTTGATCGATTTTCAACCCAGCCCCTATTGAATACACAGTGGGATATTGGTTATGTTGCATTTCCTAAGGCTTCCAGTAGATGTCAACCGTCTTTAGAAACTTGAATGAGGACATAGGCACGCGCATTACACATGAGAGCGACTTGTGTTCCATGGCTTTTCTACAGACAATGGAATTCTCCGGTTGGAACGTTATTGAAGATTTATGATAAAAACATCCTAAAGATTGATTCTATACTTAGTTTGAAATGTTTCTACGACCTGTAATATAACGTTTTGAACTTCTCGTCCAACGTTCGGCTGGACCTGCACGAGCGTTTGGATTTGTGTACCTAACGCCCTAACAAAAGTGGACATAATTCATGGACATTATCGAACAAATCAAATCAAACATTTATTGTGGAACTAGGATTCCTGGGAGTGCATTCTGATAAAGATCCTCAAAGGTAAGGGAATATTTATAATGTTATTTCTGATTTCTTTTGACTCCAACATGACGGATTTTTTTTTTCTGAGCTCCGTTCTCAGATTATTGCATGGTTTGCTTTTTCCGTAAAGTTTTTAAAAATCTGACACAGCGGTTGCATTAAGGAGATGTAATATCTATAATTCCATGTGTAACACTTGTATTATCATTAATATTTATGATGAGTATTTCTGTAAAATTGATGTGGCTATGCAAAATCACTGGATGTTTTTGGAACTAGTGAACGTAACGCGCTAATGTAAACTCAGATTTCTTTCCATAAATATGGACTTTATCAAACAAAACACACATGTATTGTGTAACATGAAGTCCTATGAGTGTCATCTGATGAAGATCATCAAAGGTTAGTGATTCATTTTATCTCTATTTGTGTCACGAATCCCGTTTCCTGAGTCTGTTTTTTGCCTGTGTTCTGTCCTGGAGTGTTTTTTCCGGCGTCCTGGAACGCACCCTGTCTGGTTGCCGGGCAATGTAGCCAGTTGGGAGTTCTGATTACCCGCACCTGTATCCCATCAGCTATCTGCACACCTGGTCCTGATCATCATCTCTCCTCTTCATAAGCCTGGACCTGACATCCATTTCCTGCCGGATCGTTAGCCATGAACAGTATGTTGTGCCAGAGTATCAGCCTCAAGTTGGATAGAATTTGTTTTGTTGTTTTTTACGTATTGCTTGCCTTAAACTTACCTCCGTTTGTTCTGTCTTCAGTTACTCACCCGGATCATTTACCCCATTCCCACCTGGTCGTCGGAGGATTCTGCTACCCCATTGGATCCACCAATTTAGTCCCATCAACTCACCACCGCTGCCCGCTACGCCACCTGGATATATTTACCCATTCACATTCACTTGTAAATAAATACTCACCT
This sequence comes from Oncorhynchus nerka, assembly GCF_034236695.1. Taxonomy (NCBI): domain Eukaryota; kingdom Metazoa; phylum Chordata; class Actinopteri; order Salmoniformes; family Salmonidae; genus Oncorhynchus; species Oncorhynchus nerka. The sequence continues at coordinate 33,063 of NW_027039593.1, forward strand.
TCTTCCTACTCTCCTTGTCCTGGTCTGCTTCTGGGTTCGATTTTGAAAGAACGTGACAATTTGTGCTTTTTGTGACTCCTCTCTTTGGCTGGAAAAATGGCTGTGTTTTTCTGTGAGTTGGTGGTGCTTTTGCTGTAAAGCCTATTTGAAATCGGACCCTATGGTGGGATTAACAACAAGATTACCTTTAAAACGGTATAAGATACATGTGTGTTTGAGGAATTTTAATTATGAGATTTCTGTTGTTTTGAATTTGGCGCCCTGCACTTTCACTGGCTGTTGTCATAGCGATCCCGTTAATGGGATTGCAGCCCTAAGATTAAGATATCGTAGCTCTAGTAAAAATGGAAATCTCCTCAACCCCAAAGGCAACTCCTAGGTTAAAAACAAACAAAACATTTCCAGGCCTTTTCAATTTGGTAGAAATATGCCTCTATCTCACTTGATCCCTCCAAGATTTACAGCCCCAGAAAACATTCCAAAGAGAGACAATGAAGCACTTCTTTCCCAGAAGAAAAAACACAACCACTTGGTCAGCATTTCATTATACTAGACCAATTCAGAAACCCAAACGTTGACTACAAACAAAACATAATAATAATGATAATTCCATTGTACTCCCTCCAATCATTAGTTTATAACTTCCTCAATGGTTATATGTACTTAATTGAACATGCGCTACCCTTGGATACAATACTGTTTTTCAAATCTAGGAAATTCCTCTAATTAACATATTACTTGACTGATTTTGTCCCAGGCCTGCTTTACAACATTAAAACCCATTCATTCAAAGTGGTTGATAGGAAGCCCCATAGCCATCACTGTTACATTCTCAAAAAGTTTGAGCTCCTGAATTGGATAAATGTTATGCAATACACTGACGCGTGTCTTGTATTCAAATTTCTAAATGTCCAGGCTCCCCTCCACTCAGTACTTTTGTTAACCTCTCTGGGATCGTTCGGGACGCTAGCGTCCCACCTCGCCAACAGCCAGTGAAATTTGCCGGGCGCCAAATTCAAAACAACAGAAATCTCATAATTAAAATTCCTCAACCACACAAGTATTTTACACCCTTTTAAAGATACACTTCTCGTTAATCCAACCCCAAAAAAGTTTTTCGGCGAAAGCAGAACATATGTTAGGTCAGCAACTTGTTTGTCTTGTGGATGGTTTGTCTTCTGACAAATCAACTGTACATTTCGGTGTTCCTCAAGGTTCTGTTTTAGGACCACTATTGTTTTCACGATATATTTTTCCTCTTGGTGATGTCATTCGAAAACATGATATTAACTTTCACTACTATGCGGACGATACACAGCTGTACATTTCGATGAAACATGGTGGAGCCCCAAAACTGCCCTCCTTGGAAGCCTGTGTTTCAGATATAAGGAAGTGGATGGCGGCAAATGTTTTACTTTTAAACTCGGACAAAACAGAGATGCTGTCACGTAAACTCCCTCTCCGGCCTCTAGGTCATCAGGCTGCTGATTGTCCCGCACACCTGTCACTATCATCTCGCGCATCTGCTCCTCATGACACTCACCTGGACTCCATCACCTCCTTGATTATCTTCCCTATATCTGTCACTCCCCTTGGTTCTTTCCTCAGGTGTTATTGACTCTGTTTTCATGTCGATGCATTTTTTGTGTTTCGTATTCATTGTCTCTTTTATTTATTAAAACACTCACTCCCTGGACTTGCTTCCCAACTCTCAGCGCACTTGTTACAAATGCAAGTTCTAGGTCCCAAGAAACAAAGAGATTTTCTGTTGGAGCTGACATTTAATCTTGATGGTTGTACAGTGATCTCAAATAAAACTGTGAAGGACCTCGGCGTTACTCTGGACCCTGATCTCTCTTTTGAACATATCAAGAACAGCACAGCTTTTTTCCATCTTCGTAGCTTTTGTCACTTCTAGATTAGACTACTGCAATTCTCTACTTTCCGGCTACCCGGATAAAGCACTAAATGAACTTCAGTTAGTGCTAAACACGGCTGCTAGAATCTTGACTAGAACCCAAAAATGTGATCATATTACTCCAGTGCTAGCCTCTCTACACTGGCTTCCTGTTAAGGCAAGGGCTGATTTCAAGGTTTTACTGCTAACCTACAAAATATTACATGGGCTTTTAAATTATTTTTTTTAACCTTTATTTAACTAGGCAAGTCAGTTAAGGACAAATTCTTATTTTCAATGACGGCCTAGGAAAAGTGGGTTAACTGCCTATTCAGGGGCAGAACGACAGATTCGTACCTTGTCAGCTCGGGGGTTTGAACTTGCAACCTTCCGGTTACTAGTCCAACAGTCTATCCACTAGGCTACCCTGCCGCTTGCTCCTACCTTTCTTTCCGATTTGGTCCTGCCGTACATACTTACACGTACGCTACGGTCACAAGACGCAGGCCTCCTTACTGTCCCTAGAATTTCTACGCAAACAGCTGGAGGCAAGGCTTTCTCGTATAGAGTTAAATTTTTATGCAATGGTCTGCCTATCCATGTGAGAGACGCAGACTTGGTCTCGACCTTTAAGTCTCCATTGAAGACTCATCTCTTCAGCAGGTCCTATGATTGAGTGTAGTCTGGCCCAGAGGTGTGAAGGTGAACGGAAAGGCACTGAAGCGACGAACCGCCCTTGCTGTCTCTGCCTGGCCGATTCCCCTCTCTACACTGGGATTCTCTGCCTCTAACCCTATTAGGGGGGCTGAGTAACTGGCTTACTGGTGCTCTTCCATGCCGTCCATGGAGTGGTGCGTCACTTGAGTGATCTTCCTGTCCGGGGTTGGCACCCCCCTCGGGTTTTGCCGTGGGGGATATTTTTGTGGGCTATACTCTGCCTTGTCTCAGGGTAGTAGGTTGGTGGTTGAAGATATCCCTCTAGTGGTGTGGGGCTGTGCTTTGGCAAAGTGGGTGGGGTTATATCCTGCCTGTTTGGCCCGGTCCGGGGGTATCGTCGGACGGGTCCACAGTGTCTCCTGGCCCCTCCTGTCTCATCCTCCAGCATTTATGCTGCAATAGTTTATGTGTCGGGGGACTAGGGTCAGTCTGTTATATCTGGAGTATTTCTCCTGTCTTATCCGGTGTCCTGTGTGAATTTAAGTATGCTCCCTCTAATTATATCTCTCTTTTTCTCTCTCTCTCTCTTCTCTCAGAGGACCTGAGCCCTAGGACCATGCCTCAGGACTACCTGGCCTGATGACTCCTTGCTGTCCCCAGTCCACCTGGTCATGCTGCTGCTCCAGTTTCAACTGTGCTGCCTGCGGCTATGGAACCCTGACCTGTTCACTGGATGTGCTACCTTGGCCCGGACCTGCTGTTTTGGACTCTCTCTTTACCGCACCTGCTGTCTCTAACTCTGAATTATCGACTATGAAAAGCCAACTGACATTTACGCCTGAGGTGCTGACCTGTTGCACCCTCTACAACCACTGTGATTATTATTATCTGACCCTGCTGGTCATCTATGATCGTTTGAACATCTTGGCCATGTTCTGTTATAATCTCCACCCGGCACAGCCAGAAGAGGACTGGCCACCACTCATAGCCTGGTTCCTCTTTAGATTTCTTCCTAAATTCCGGCCTTTCTAGGGAGTTTTTCCTAGCCACAGTGCTTCTACATCTGCATTGCTTGCTGTTTGGGGTTTTAGGCTAGGTTTTTGTACAGCACTTTGTGACATCGGCTGATGTTAAAAGGGCTTTATAAATACATTCATTGATTGATTGATATGCTGGAGACAATAGAAGACCACACTTTGGCAGTAAGTTCAACCAGCCTCACAACTGCAGTCCACGCGTAACCACGCCAGCCCAGGACCTCCATATTTGGCTTATTCACCTGAGACCAGCAACCCGGACAGCTGATGAAACAGGACAATTTATGTCTGTAAAAAAAAACTTTTGTTGGGAAAAACTTATTGGCTGGGCCTGGCTCCCAAGTGGGTGGTTCTGGCTCCCAAGTTGGTGGACCTATGCCCTCCAAGGCCCACCCATGGCTGCAACCCTACCCAGTCATGTGAAATCCATAGATTAGGGCCCAATGAATTTATTTAAATTGATAGATTTCCTTATATGAACTGTAACTCAGTAAAATCTTTGAAATTGTTGCATGTTGCATTTATATTTTTGTTCAGTATATGTCCAATCAGAGCTGTCCACTTTCATCCATTAATCTGCCAAAACTGGATTAATGTTTACCACACAGAAAGTTTGAAGTCATCACAAAGGCAAAGCAACCAGGTGTCAGGCTAACCATCTGGTGATAAGGCACATGTAGTCGGGGGTTAAAGTGGCTTAACCCTAACGCCTAGCTTCATGTCCACACCCCCGGCTTAACCTTAACCCCTAGCTTCATGTCCACACCCCCGGCTTAACCTTAACCCCTAGCTTCATGTCCACACCCCCGGCTTAACCTTAACCCCTAGCTTCATGTCCACACCCCCGGCTTAACCTTAACCCCTAGCTTAACCTTAACCCCTAGCTTAACCTTAACCCCTAGCTTCATGTCCACACCCCCGGCTTAACCTTAACCCCTAGCTTCATGTCCACACCCCCGGCTTAACCTAACCCCTAGCTTCATGTCCCCTCCCCCGGCTTAACCTTAACCCCTAGCTTCATGTCCACACCCCCGGCTTAACCTTAACCCCTAGCTTCATGTCCACACCCCCGGCTTAACCTTAACCCCTAGCTTCATGTCCACACCCCCGGCTTAACCTTAACCCCTAGCTTCATTTCCACACCCCCTGCTTAACCTTAACCCCTAGCTTCATGTCCACACCCCCGGCTTAACCTTAACCCCTAGCTTAACCTTAACCCCTAGCTTAACCTTAACCCCTAGCTTAACCTTAACCCCTAGCTTAACCTTAACCCCTAGCTTAACCTTAACCCCTAGCTTCATGTCCACACCCCCTGCTTAACCTTAACCCCTAGCGTCATGTCCACACCCCCGGCTTAACCTTAACCTCTAGCTTCATGTCCACACCCCCGGCTTAACCCTAACCCCTAGCTTCATGTCCACACCCCTGCTTAACCTTAACCCCTAGCTTCATGTCCACACCCTGGCACCTGTTCCACCATCTCATACCGCCATATTCACATAATTAACACTAGAGGAAACCACTAGTGATATGATAACACACTGGGGGTTGATACTTATAGGAAACCACTAGTGATATGATAAACACACTGGGGGTTGATACTTAGAGGAAACCACTAGTGATATGATAAACACACTGGGGGGTTGATACTTAGAGGAAACCACTAGTGATATGATAAACACACTGGGGGGTTGATACTTAGAGGAAACCACTAGTGATATGATAAACACACTGGGGGGTTGATACTTAGAGGAAACCACTAGTGATATGATAACACACTGGGGGGTTGGTACTTAGAGGAAACCACTAGTGATATGATAAACATACTGGGGGGTTGATACTTAGAGGAAACCACTAGTGATATGATAACACACTGGGGGTTGGTACTTAGAGGAAACCACTAGTGATATGATAAACACACTGGGGGGGTTGGTACTTAGAGGAAACCACTAGTGATATGATAAACACACTGGGGGGTTGATACTTAGAGGAAACCACTAGTGATATGATAACACACTGGGGGGTTGGTACTTAGAGGAAACCACTAGTGATATGATAAACACACTGGGGGGTTGATACTTAGAGGAAACCACTAGTGATATGATAAACACACTGGGGGTTGATACATAGAGGAAACCACTAGTGATATGATAACACACTGGGGGGTTGATACTTAGAGGAAACCACTAGTGATTTGATAAACACACTGGGGGGTTGATACTTAGAGGAAACCACTAGTGATATGATAAACACACTGGGGGGTTGGTACTTAGAGGAAACCACTAGTGATATGATAAACACACTGGGGGGTTGATACTTAGAGGAAACCACTAGTGATATGATAAACACACTGGGGGGGTTGATACTTAGAGGAAACCACTAGTGATATGATAACACACTGGGGGGTTGGTACTTAGAGGAAACCACTAGTGATATGATAAACACACTGGGGGGTTGATACTTAGAGGAAACCACTAGTGATATGATAAACACACTGGGGGGTTGGTACTTAGAGGAAACCACTAGTGATATGATAAACACACTGGGGGGTTGATACTGGGGGTTAGAGGAAACCACTAGTGATATGATAAACACACTGGGGGTTGGTACTTAGAGGAAACCACTAGTGATATGAGGAAACACACTGGGGGGTTGGTACTTAGAGTGGAAACCACTAGTGATATGATAAACACACTGGGGGTTGTACTTAGAGGAAACCACTAGTGATTTGATAAACACACTGGGGGGTTGATACTTAGAGGAAACCACTAGTGATATGATAAACACACTGGGGGGTTGGTACTTAGAGGAAACCACTAGTGATATGATAAACACACTGGGGGGTTGGTACTTAGAGGAAACCACTAGTGATATGATAACACACTGGGGGGTTGGTACTTAGAGGAAACGACTAGTTATATGATAAACACACTGGGGGGTTGGTACTTAGAGGAAACCACTAGTGATATGATAACACACTGGGGGGGTTGGTACTTAGAGGAAACCACTAGTGATATGATAAACACACTGGGGGGTTGGTACTTAGAGGAAATGACTAGTGATATGATAAACACACTGGGGGGGTTAGTACTTAGAGGAAACCACTAGTGATATGATAACACACTGGGGGGTTGATACTTAGAGGAAACCACTAGTGATTTGATAAACACACTGGGGGGTTGGTACTTAGAGGAAACCACTAGTGATATGATAACACATTGGGGGGTTGGTACTTAGAGGAAACCACTAGTGATTTGATAAACACACTGGGGGGTTGGTACTTAGAGGAAACCACTAGTGATATGATAAACACACTGGGGGTTGGTACTTAGAGGAAACCACTAGTGATATGATAAACACACTGGGGGTTGGTACTTAGAGGAAACCACTAGTGATATGATAAACACACTGGGGGTTGATACTTAGAGGAAACCACTAGTGATATGATAAACACACTGGGGGGTTGATACTTAGAGGAAACCACTAGTGATTTGATAAACACACTGGGGGGTTGGTACTTAGAGGAAACCACTAGTGATATGATAAACACACTGGGGGGTTGATACTTAGAGGAAACCACTAGTGATATGATAAACACACTGGGGGGTTGATACTTAGAGGAAACCACTAGTGATATGATAAACACACTGGGGGTTGGTACTTAGAGGAAACCACTAGTGATATGATAAACACACTGGGGGGTTGGTACTTAGAGGAAACCACTAGTGATATGATAAACACACTGGGGGGTTGATACTTAGAGGAAACCACTAGTGATTTGATAAACACACTGGGGGGTTGGTACTTAGAGGAAACCACTAGTGATATGATAAACACACTGGGGGTTGGTACTTAGAGGAAACCACTAGTGATATGATAAACACACTGGGGGTTGGTACTTAGAGGAAACCACTAGTGATATGATAAACACACTGGGGGGTTGGTACTTAGAGGAAACCACTAGTGATATGATAAACACACTGGGGGTTGGTACTTAGAGGAAACCACTAGTGATATGATAAACACACTGGGGGTTGGTACTTAGAGGAAACCACTAGTGATATGATAAACACACTGGGGGTTGGTACTTAGAGGAAACCACTAGTGATATGATAAACACACTGGGGGTTGGTACTTAGAGGAAACCACTAGTGATATGATAAACACACTGGGGGTTGATACTTAGAGGAAACCACTAGTGATATGATAAACACACTGGGGGTTGGTACTTAGAGGAAACCACTAGTGATATGATAAACACACTGGGATACTTAGAGGAAACCACTAGTGATATGATAAACACACTGGGGGTTGATACTTAGAGGAAACCACTAGTGATATGATAAACACACTGGGGGTTGATACTTAGAGGAAACCACTAGTGATATGATAAACACACTGGGGGTTGTACTTAGAGGAAACCACTAGTGATATGATAACACACTGGGGGTTGGTACTTAGAGGAAACCACTAGTGATATGATAAACACACTGGGGGTTGATACTTAGAGGAAACCACTAGTGATATGATAAACACACTGGGGGTTGGTACTTAGAGGAAACCACTAGTGATATGATAAACACACTGGGGGTTGGTACTTAGAGGAAACCACTAGTGATATGATAAACACACTGGGGGGGGGTTGATATGATACTTAGAGGAAACCACTAGTGATATGATAAACACACTGGGGGTTGATACTTAGAGGAAACCACTAGTGATATGATAAACACACTGGGGGTTGATACTTAGAGGAAACCACTAGTGATATGATAAACACACTGGGGGTTGATACTTAGAGGAAACCACTAGTGATATGATAAACACACTGGGGGTTGGTACTTAGAGGAAACCACTAGTGATATGATAAACACACTGGGGGTTGGTACTTAGAGGAAACCACTAGTGATATGATAACACACTGGGGGTTGGTACTTAGAGGAAACCACTAGTGATATGATAAACACACTGGGGGTTGGTACTTAGGAAACCACTAGTGATATGAAACACTGGGGGTTGGTACTTAGAGGAAACCACTAGTGATATGATAAACACACTGGGGGTTGGTACTTAGAGGAAACCACTAGTGATATGATAAACACACTGGGGGTTGGTACTTAGAGGAAACCACTAGTGATATGATAAACACACTGGGGGTTGGTACTTAGAGGAAACCACTAGTGATATGATAAACACACTGGGGGTTGATACTTAGAGGAAACCACTAGTGATATGATAAACACACTGGGGGTTGATACTTAGAGGAAACCACTAGTGATATGATAAACACACTGGGGGTTGGTACTTAGAGGAAACCACTAGTGATATGATAAACACACTGGGGGTTGGTACTTAGAGGAAACCACTAGTGATATGATAAACACACTGGGGGTTGATACTTAGAGGAAACCACTAGTGACTGATAAACACACTGGGGGTTGATACTTAGAGGAAACCACTAGTGATATGATAAACACACTGGGGGTTGGTACTTAGAGGAAACCACTAGTGATATGATAAACACACTGGGGGTTGGTACTTAGAGGAAACCACTAGTGATATGATAAACACACTGGGGGTTGGTACTTAGAGGAAACCACTAGTGATATGATAAACACACTGGGGGTTGGTACTTAGAGGAAACCACTAGTGATATGATAAACACACTGGGGGTTGGTACTTAGAGGAAACCACTAGTGATATGATAAACACACTGGGGGTTGGTACTTAGAGGAAACCACTAGTGATATGATAACACACTGGGGGTTGTACTTAGAGGAAACCACTAGTGATATGATAAACACACTGGGGGTTGTACTTAGAGGAAACCACTAGTGATATGATAAACACACTGGGGGTTGATACTTAGAGGAAACCACTAGTGATATGATAAACACACTGGGGGTTGGTACTTAGAGGAAACCACTAGTGATATGATAAACACACTGGGGGTTGATACTTAGAGGAAACCACTAGTGATATGATAAACACACTGGGGGTTGGTACTTAGAGGAAACCACTAGTGATATGATAAACACACTGGGGGTTGGTACTTAGAGGAAACCACTAGTGATATGATAAACACACTGGGGGTTGTACTTAGAGGAAACCACTAGTGATATGATAAACACACTGGGGGTTGATACTTAGAGGAAACCACTAGTGATATGATAAACACACTGGGGGTTGATACTTAGAGGAAACCACTAGTGATATGATAAACACACTGGGGGTTGGTACTTAGAGGAAACCACTAGTGATATGATAAACACACTGGGGGTTGATACTTAGAGGAAACCACTAGTGATATGATAAACACACTGGGGGTTGGTACTTAGAGGAAACCACTAGTGATATGATAAACACACTGGGGGTTGGTACTTAGAGGAAACCACTAGTGATATGATAAACACACTGGGGGGGTTGGTACTTAGAGGAAACCACTAGTGATATGATAAACACACTGGGGGGTTGGTACTTAGAGGAAACCACTAGTGATATGATAAACACACTGGGGGGTTGGTACTTAGAGGAAACCACTAGTGATATGATAACACACTGGGGGTTGGTACTTAGAGGAAACCACTAGTGATATGATAAACACACTGGGGGTTGGTACTTAGAGGAAACCACTAGTGAAACCACTAGTGATATGATAAACACACTGGGGGGTTGGTACTTAGAGGAAACCACTAGTGATATGATAAACACACTGGGGGGTTGGTACTTAGAGGAAACCACTAGTGATATGATAAACACACTGGGGGGTTGGTACTTAGAGGAAACCACTAGTGATATGATAACACACTGGGGGGTTGGTACTTAGAGGAAACCACTAGTGATATGATAAACACACTGGGGGGGTTGGTACTTAGAGGAAACCACTAGTGATATGATAAACACACTGGGGGTTGGTACTTAGAGGAAACCACTAGTGATATGATAACACACTGGGGGTTGATACTTAGAGGAAACCACTAGTGATTTGATAAACACACTGGGGGGTTGATACTTAGAGGAAACCACTAGTGATATGATAACACACTGGGGGGTTGGTACTTAGAGGAAACCACTAGTGATATGATAAACACACTGGGGGTTGATACTTAGAGGAAACCACTAGTGATATGATAAACACACTGGGGGGGTTGATACTTAGAGGAAACCACTAGTGATATGATAACACACTGGGGGTTGGTACTTAGAGGAAACCACTAGTGATATGATAAACACACTGGGGGTTGATACTTAGAGGAAACCACTAGTGATATGATAAACACACTGGGGGTTGATACTTAGAGGAAACCACTAGTGATATGATAAACACACTGGGGGTTGGTACTTAGAGGAAACCACTAGTGATATGATAAACACACTGGGGGTTGGTACTTAGAGGAAACCACTAGTGATATGATAAACACACTGGGGGTTGATACTTAGAGGAAACCACTAGTGATATGATAAACACACTGGGGGTTGGTACTTAGAGGAAACCACTAGTGATTGATAAACACACTGGGGGTTGGTACTTAGAGGAAACCACTAGTGATATGATAAACACACTGGGGGTTGGTACTTAGAGGAAACCACTAGTGATATGATAAACACACTGGGGGTTGATACTTAGAGGAAACCACTAGTGATATGATAAACACACTGGGGGTTGATACTTAGAGGAAACCACTAGTGATATGATAAACACACTGGGGGTTGATACTTAGAGGAAACCACTAGTGATATGATAAACACACTGGGGGTTGGTACTTAGAGGAAACCACTAGTGATATGATAAACACACTGGGGGTTGGTACTTAGAGGAAACCACTAGTGATATGATGAAACACACTGGGGGTTGGTACTTAGAGGAAACCACTAGTGATATGATAAACACACTGGGGGTTGGTACTTAGAGGAAACCACTAGTGATATGATAAACACACTGGGGGTTGGTACTTAGAGGAAACCACTAGTGATATGATAACACACTGGGGGTTGGTACTTAGAGGAAACCACTAGTGATATGATAAACAACACACTGGGGGTTGGTACTTAGAGGAAACCACTAGTGATATGATAAACACACTGGGGGTTGGTACTGGGGGTTGTACTTAGAGGAAACCACTAGTGATATGATAAACACACTGGGGGTTGATACTTAGAGGAAACCACTAGTGATATGATAAACACACTGGGGGTTGGTACTTAGAGGAAACCACTAGTGATATGATAAACACACTGGGGGTTGGTACTTAGAGGAAACCACTAGTGATATGATAAACACACTGGGGGTTGGTACTTAGAGGAAACCACTAGTGATATGATAAACACACTGGGGGTTGATACTTAGAGGAAACCACTAGTGATATGATAAACACACTGGGGGTTGATACTTAGAGGAAACCACTAGTGATATGATAAACACACTGGGGGTTGGTACTTAGAGGAAACCACTAGTGATATGATAAACACACTGGGGGTTGGTACTTAGAGGAAACCACTAGTGATATGATAAACACACTGGGGGTTGGTACTTAGAGGAAACCACTAGTGATATGATAACACACTGGGGGGTTGGTACTTAGAGGAAACCACTAGTGATTTGATAAACACCCTGGGGGTTGGTACTTAGAGGAAACCACTAGTGATATGATAAACACACTGGGGGGTTGGTACTTAGAGGAAACCACTAGTGATATGATAAACACACTGGGGGTTGGTACTTAGAGGAAACCACTAGTGATATGATAAACACACTGGGGGTTGATACTTAGAGGAAACCACTAGTGATATGATAAACACACTGGGGGTTGATACTTAGAGGAAACCACTAGTGATATGATAAACACACTGGGGGTTGGTACTTAGAGGAAACCACTAGTGATATGATAAACACACTGGGGGTTGATACTTAGAGGAAACCACTAGTGATATGATAAACACACTGGGGGTTGGTACTTAGAGGAAACCACTAGTGATATGATAAACACACTGGGGGGTTGGTACTTAGAGGAAACCACTAGTGATATGATAAACACACTGGGGTTGATACTTAGAGGAAACCACTAGTGATATGATAAACACACTGGGGGTTGGTACTTAGAGGAAACCACTAGTGATATGATAAACACACTGGGGGTTGATACTTAGAGGAAACCACTAGTGATATGATAAACACACTGGGGGTTGATACTTAGAGGAAACCACTAGTGATTTGATAAACACACTGGGGGTTGTACTTAGAGGAAACCACTAGTGATATGATAAACACACTGGGGGTTGATACTTAGAGGAAACCACTAGTGATATGATAAACACACTGGGGGTTGGTACTTAGAGGAAACCACTAGTGATATGATAAACACACTGGGGGTTGGTACTTAGAGGAAACCACTAGTGATATGATAAACACACTGGGGGTTGGTACTTAGAGGAAACCACTAGTGATATGATAAACACACTGGGGGTTGGTACTTAGAGGAAACCACTAGTGATATGATACTTAGAGGAAACCAAACACACTGGGGGTTGGTACTTAGAGGAAACCACTAGTGATATGATAAACACACTGGGGGTTGGTACTTAGAGGAAACCACTAGTGATATGATAAACACACTGGGGGTTGGTACTTAGAGGAAACCACTAGTGATATGATAAACACACTGGGGGTTGATACTTAGAGGAAACCACTAGTGATATGATAAACACACTGGGGGTTGGTACTTAGAGGAAACCACTAGTGATATGATAAACACACTGGGGGTTGGTACTTAGAGGAAACCACTAGTGATATGATAACACACTGGGGGTTGGTACTTAGAGGAAACCACTAGTGATATGATAAACACACTGGGGGTTGGTACTTAGAGGAAACCACTAGTGATATGATAAACACACTGGGGGTTGGTACTTAGAGGAAACCACTAGTGATATGATAAACACACTGGGGGTTGATACTTAGAGGAAACCACTAGTGATTTGATAAACACACTGGGGGGTTGATACTTAGAGGAAACCACTAGTGATATGATAACACACTGGGGGTTGGTACTTAGAGGAAACCACTAGTGATATGATAAACACACTGGGGGTTGATACTTAGAGGAAACCACTAGTGATATGATAAACACACTGGGGGTTGGTACTTAGAGGAAACCACTAGTGATATGATAAACACACTGGGGGTTGGTACTTAGAGGAAACCACTAGTGATATGATAAACACACTGGGGGTTGATACTTAGAGGAAACCACTAGTGATATGATAAACACACTGGGGGGGTTGGTACTTAGAGGAAACGACTAGTGATATGATAAACACACTGGGGGGGTTGGTACTTAGAGGAAACCACTAGTGATATGATAAACACACTGGGGGTTGATACTTAGAGGAAACCACTAGTGATATGATAAACACACTGGGGGGTTGATACTTAGAGGAAACCACTAGTGATATGATAAACACACTGGGGGGTTGGTACTTAGAGGAAACCACTAGTGATATGATAACACACTGGGGGTTGATACTTAGAGGAAACCACTAGTGATATGATAAACACACTGGGGGTTGGTAGTGATAGAGGAAACCACTAGTGATATGATAAACACACTGGGGGTTGATACTTAGAGGAAACCACTAGTGATATGATAAACACACTGGGGGTTGATACTAGAGGAAACCACTAGTGATATGATAAACACACTGGGGGTTGATACTTAGAGGAAACCACTAGTGATATGATAAACACACTGGGGGGTTGATACTTAGAGGAAACCACTAGTGATATGATAAACACACTGGGGGGTTGATACTTAGAGGAAACCACTAGTGATATGATAAACACACTGGGGGGGTTGGTACTTAGAGGAAACCACTAGTGATATGATAAACACACTGGGGGGTTGGTACTTAGAGGAAACCACTAGTGATATGATAAACACACTGGGGGTTGGTACTTAGAGGAAACCACTAGTGATATGATAAACACACTGGGGGTTGGTACTTAGAGGAAACCACTAGTGATATGATAAACACACTGGGGGTTGGTACTTAGAGGAAACCACTAGTGATATGATAAACACACTGGGGGTTGGTACTTAGAGGAAACCACTAGTGATATGATAAACACACTGGGGGGTTGGTACTTAGAGGAAACCACTAGTGATATGATAACACACTGGGGGGTTGATACTTAGAGGAAACCACTAGTGATATGATAAACACACTGGGGGGTTGGTACTTAGAGGAAACCACTAGTGATATGATAAACACACTGGGGGTTGGTACTTAGAGGAAACCACTAGTGATATGATAAACACACTGGGGGTTGGTACTTAGAGGAAACCACTAGTGATATGATAAACACACTGGGGGTTGATACTTAGAGGAAACCACTAGTGATATGATAAACACACTGGGGGTTGGTACTTAGAGGAAACCACTAGTGATATGATAAACACACTGGGGGTTGGTACTTAGAGGAAACCACTAGTGATATGATAAACACACTGGGGGTTGGTACTTAGAGGAAACCACTAGTGATATGATAAACACACTGGGGGTTGATACTTAGAGGAAACCACTAGTGATATGATAAACACACTGGGGGTTGGTACTTAGAGGAAACCACTAGTGATATGATAAACACACTGGGGGTTGGTACTTAGAGGAAACCACTAGTGATATGATAAACACACTGGGGGTTGGTACTTAGAGGAAACCACTAGTGATATGATAAACACACTGGGGGTTGGTACTTAGAGGAAACCACTAGTGATATGATAAACACACTGGGGGTTGGTACTTAGAGGAAACCACTAGTGATAAATGATGATACTTAGAGGAAACCACTAGGGGTTGATACTTAGAGGAAACCACTAGTGATATGATAAACACACTGGGGGTTGGTACTTAGAGGAAACCACTAGTGATATGATAAACACACTGGGGGGTTGATACTTAGAGGAAACCACTAGTGATATGATAAACACACTGGGGGGTTGATACTTAGAGGAAACCACTAGTGATATGATAAACACACTGGGGGGTTGGTACTTAGAGGAAACCACTAGTGATATGATAAACACACTGGGGGTTGATACTTAGAGGAAACCACTAGTGATATGATAAACACACTGGGGGTTGGTACTTAGAGGAAACCACTAGTGATATGATAAACACACTGGGGGTTGGTACTTAGAGGAAACCACTAGTGATATGATAAACACACTGGGGGTTGATACTTAGAGGAAACCACTAGTGATATGATAAACACACTGGGGGTTGTACTTAGAGGAAACCACTAGTGATATGATAAACACACTGGGGGGTTTGTACTTAGAGGAAACCACTAGTGATATGATAAACACACTGGGGGGTTGGTACTTAGAGGAAACCACTAGTGATATGATAACACACTGGGGGTTGGTACTTAGAGGAAACCACTAGTGATATGATAAACACACTGGGGGTTGATACTTAGAGGAAACCACTAGTGATATGATAAACACACTGGGGGTTGTACTTAGAGGAAACCACTAGTGATATGATAAACACACTGGGGGGGTTGATACTTAGAGGAAACCACTAGTGATATGATAAACACACTGGGGGGGTTGGTACTTAGAGGAAACCACTAGTGATATGATAAACACACTGGGGGGTTGATACTTAGAGGAAACCACTAGTGATATGATAAACACACTGGGGGTTGGTACTTAGAGGAAACCACTAGTGATATGATAAACACACTGGGGGTTGGTACTTAGAGGAAACCACTAGTGTGATAAACACACTGGGGGGTTGATAAACACACTGGGGGTTGGTACTTAGAGGAAACCACTAGTGATATGATAAACACACTGGGGGGTTGGTACTTAGAGGAAACCACTAGTGATATGATAACACACTGGGGGGTTGGTACTTAGAGGAAACCACTAGTGATATGATAAACACACTGGGGGGTTGGTACTTAGAGGAAACCACTAGTGATATGATAAACACACTGGGGGTTGTACTTAGAGGAAACCACTAGTGATATGATAAACACACTGGGGGTTGATACTTAGAGGAAACCACTAGTGATTTGATAAACACACTGGGGGGTTGGTACTTAGAGGAAACCACTAGTGATATGATAACACACTGGGGGGTTGGTACTTAGAGGAAACCACTAGTGATATGATAAACACACTGGGGGGTTGGTACTTAGAGGAAACCACTAGTGATATGATAAACACACTGGGGGTTGGTACTTAGAGGAAACCACTAGTGATATGATAAACACACTGGGGGTTGGTACTTAGAGGAAACCACTAGTGATATGATAAACACACTGGGGGGGGTTGGTACTTAGAGGAAACCACTAGTGATATGATAAACACACTGGGGGGTTGGTACTTAGAGGAAACCACTAGTGATATGATAAACACACTGGGGGGGTTGGTACTTAGAGGAAACCACTAGTGATATGATAAACACACTGGGGGTTGGTACTTAGAGGAAACCACTAGTGATATGATAAACACACTGGGGGTTGATACTTAGAGGAAACCACTAGTGATATGATAAACACACTGGGGGGTTGATACTTAGAGGAAACCACTAGTGATATGATAACACACTGGGGGTTGGTACTTAGAGGAAACCACTAGTGATATGATAACACACTGGGGGTTGATACTTAGAGGAAACCACTAGTGATATGATAAACACACTGGGGGTTGGTACTTAGAGGAAACCACTAGTGATATGATAAACACTGGGGGTTGATACTAGAGGAAACCACTAGTGATATGATAAACACACTGGGGGTTGATACTTAGAGGAAACCACTAGTGATATGATAAACACACTGGGGGTTGGTACTTAGAGGAAACCACTAGTGATATGATAAACACACTGGGGGTTGTACTTAGAGGAAACCACTAGTGATATGATAAACACACTGGGGGTTGATACTTAGAGGAAACCACTAGTGATATGATAAACACACTGGGGGTTGGTACTTAGAGGAAACCACTAGTGATATGATAAACACACTGGGGGTTGGTACTTAGAGGAAACCACTAGTGATATGATAAACACACTGGGGGTTGATACTTAGAGGAAACCACTAGTGATATGATAAACACACTGGGGGTTGGTACTTAGAGGAAACCACTAGTGATATGATAAACACACTGGGGGTTGATACTTAGAGGAAACCACTAGTGATATGATAAACACACTGGGGGTTGATACTTAGAGGAAACCACTAGTGATATGATAAACACACTGGGGGTTGGTACTTAGAGGAAACCACTAGTGATATGATAAACACACTGGGGGTTGGTACTTAGAGGAAACCACTAGTGATATGATAAACACACTGGGGGTTGGTACTTAGAGGAAACCACTAGTGATATGATAAACACACTGGGGGTTGGTACTTAGAGGAAACCACTAGTGATATGATAAACACACTGGGGGTTGATACTTAGAGGAAACCACTAGTGATATGATAAACACACTGGGGGTTGGTACTTAGAGGAAACCACTAGTGATATGATAAACACACTGGGGGTTGGTACTTAGAGGAAACCACTAGTGATATGATAAACACACTGGGGGTTGGTACTTAGAGGAAACCACTAGTGATATGATAAACACACTGGGGGTGTTGATACTTAGAGGAAACCACTAGTGATATGATAAACACACTGGGGGTTGGTACTTAGAGGAAACCACTAGTGATATGATAAACACACTGGGGGTTGATACTTAGAGGAAACCACTAGTGATATGATAAACACACTGGGGGTTAAACACACTGGGGGTTGGTACTTAGAGGAAACCACTAGTGATATGATAAACACACTGGGGGTTGGTACTTAGAGGAAACCACTAGTGATATGATAAACACACTGGGGGTTGGTACTTAGAGGAAACCACTAGTGATATGATAAACACACTGGGGGTTGGTACTTAGAGGAAACCACTAGTGATATGATAACACACTGGGGGTTGGTACTTAGAGGAAACCACTAGTGATATGATAAACACACTGGGGGTTGGTACTTAGAGGAAACCACTAGTGATATGATAAACACACTGGGGGTTGGTACTTAGAGGAAACCACTAGTGATATGATAACACACTGGGGGGTTGATACTTAGAGGAAACCACTAGTGATTTGATAAACACACTGGGGGGTTGGTACTTAGAGGAAACCACTAGTGATATGATAACACACTGGGGGTTGGTACTTAGAGGAAACCACTAGTGATATGATAAACACACTGGGGGTTGGTACTTAGAGGAAACCACTAGTGATATGATAAACACACTGGGGGTTGGTACTTAGAGGAAACCACTAGTGATATGATAAACACACTGGGGGTTGGTACTTAGAGGAAACCACTAGTGATATGATAAACACACTGGGGGTTGATACTTAGAGGAAACCACTAGTGATATGATAACACACTGGGGGTTGATACTTAGAGGAAACCACTAGTGATATGATAAACACACTGGGGGTTGGTACTTAGAGGAAACCACTAGTGATATGATAAACACACTGGGGGTTGATACTTAGAGGAAACCACTAGTGATATGATAAACACACTGGGGGTTGATACTTAGAGGAAACCACTAGTGATATGATAAACACACTGGGGGTTGGTACTTAGAGGAAACCACTAGTGATATGATAAACACACTGGGGGTTGGTACTTAGAGGAAACCACTAGTGATATGATAAACACACTGGGGGTTGATACTTAGAGGAAACCACTAGTGATATGATAAACACACTGGGGGTTGATACTTAGAGGAAACCACTAGTGATATGATAAACACACTGGGGGTTGGTACTTAGAGGAAACCACTAGTGATATGATAAACACACTGGGGGTTGGTACTTAGAGGAAACCACTAGTGATATGATAAACACACTGGGGGTTGGTACTTAGAGGAAACCACTAGTGATATGATAAACACACTGGGGGTTGGTACTTAGAGGAAACCACTAGTGATATGATAAACACACTGGGGGTTGGTACTTAGAGGAAACCACTAGTGATATGATAAACACACTGGGGGTTGGTACTTAGAGGAAACCACTAGTGATATGATAAACACACTGGGGGTTGGTACTTAGAGGAAACCACTAGTGATATGATAAACACACTGGGGGTTGGTACTTAGAGGAAACCACTAGTGATATGATAAACACACTGGGGGTTGATACTTAGAGGAAACCACTAGTGATGATAAACACACTGGGGGTTGGTACTTAGAGGAAACCACTAGTGATATGATAAACACACTGGGGGTTGTACTTAGAGGAAACCACTAGTGATATGATAAACACACTGGGGGTTGGTACTTAGAGGAAACCACTAGTGATATGATAAACACACTGGGGGTTGGTACTTAGAGGAAACCACTAGTGATATGATAAACACACTGGGGGTTGGTACTTAGAGGAAACCACTAGTGATATGATAAACACACTGGGGGTTGGTACTTAGAGGAAACCACTAGTGATATGATAAACACACTGGGGGTTGGTACTTAGAGGAAACCACTAGTGATATGATAAACACACTGGGGGTTGGTACTTAGAGGAAACCACTAGTGATATGATAAACACACTGGGGGTTGGTACTTAGAGGAAACCACTAGTGATATGATAAACACACTGGGGGTTGGTACTTAGAGGAAACCACTAGTGATATGATAAACACACTGGGGGGTTGGTACTTAGGGAAACCACTAGTGATATGATAAACACACTGGGGGTTGGTACTTAGAGGAAACCACTAGTGATATGATAAACACACTGGGGGTTGGTACTTAGAGGAAACCACTAGTGATATGATAAACACACTGGGGGTTGATACTTAGAGGAAACCACTAGTGATATGATAAACACACTGGGGGTTGGTACTTAGAGGAAACCACTAGTGATATGATAAACACACTGGGGGTTGATACTTAGAGGAAACCACTAGTGATATGATAAACACACTGGGGGTTGGTACTTAGAGGAAACCACTAGTGATATGATAAACACACTGGGGGTTGGTACTTAGAGGAAACCACTAGTGATATGATAAACACACTGGGGGTTGATACTTAGAGGAACCACTAGTGATATGATAAACACACTGGGGGTTGATACTTAGAGGAAACCACTAGTGATATGATAAACACACTGGGGGTTGGTACTTAGAGGAAACCACTAGTGATATGATAAACACACTGGGGGTTGATACTTAGAGGAAACCACTAGTGATATGATAAACACACTGGGGGTTGATACTTAGAGGAAACCACTAGTGATATGATAAACACACTGGGGGTTGGTACTTAGAGGAAACCACTAGTGATATGATAAACACACTGGGGGTTGATACTTAGAGGAAACCACTAGTGATATGATAAACACACTGGGGGTTGGTACTTAGAGGAAACCACTAGTGATATGATAAACACACTGGGGGTTGGTACTTAGAGGAAACCACTAGTGATATGATAAACACACTGGGGGTTGGTACTTAGAGGAAACCACTAGTGATATGATAAACACACTGGGGGTTGATACTTAGAGGAAACCACTAGTGATATGATAAACACACTGGGGGTTGGTACTTAGAGGAAACCACTAGTGATATGATAAACACACTGGGGGTTGGTACTTAGAGGAAACCACTAGTGATATGATAAACACACTGGGGGTTGTACTTAGAGGAAACCACTAGTGATATGATAAACACACTGGGGGTTGGTACTTAGAGGAAACCACTAGTGATATGATAAACACACTGGGGGTTGGTACTTAGAGGAAACCACTAGTGATATGATAAACACACTGGGGGTTGGTACTTAGAGGAAACCACTAGTGATATGATAAACACACTGGGGGTTGATACTTAGAGGAAACCACTAGTGATATGATAAACACACTGGGGGTTGGTACTTAGAGGAAACCACTAGTGATATGATAAACACACTGGGGGTTGGTACTTAGAGGAAACCACTAGTGATATGATAAACACACTGGGGGTTGATACTTAGAGGAAACCACTAGTGATATGATAAACACACTGGGGGTTGGTACTTAGAGGAAACCACTAGTGATATGATAAACACACTGGGGGTTGGTACTTAGAGGAAACCACTAGTGATATGATAAACACACTGGGGGTTGATACTTAGAGGAAACCACTAGTGATATGATAAACACACTGGGGGTTGATACTTAGAGGAAACCACTAGTGATATGATAAACACACTGGGGGTTGGTACTTAGAGGAAACCACTAGTGATATGATAAACACACTGGGGGTTGGTACTTAGAGGAAACCACTAGTGATATGATAAACACACTGGGGGTTGGTACTTAGAGGAAACCACTAGTGATATGATAAACACACTGGGGGTTGGTACTTAGAGGAAACCACTAGTGATATGATAACACACTGGGGGTTGGTACTTAGAGGAAACCACTAGTGATATGATAAACACACTGGGGGTTGGTACTTAGAGGAAACCACTAGTGATATGATAAACACACTGGGGGTTGGTACTTAGAGGAAACCACTAGTGATATGATAAACACACTGGGGGTTGATACTTAGGAAACCACTAGTGATTTGATAAACACACTGGGGGGTTGATACTTAGAGGAAACCACTAGTGATATGATAACACACTGGGGGGTTGGTACTTAGAGGAAACCACTAGTGATATGATAAACACACTGGGGGTTGATACTTAGAGGAAACCACTAGTGATATGATAAACACACTGGGGGTTGATACTTAGAGGAAACCACTAGTGATATGATAAACACACTGGGGGTTGGTACTTAGAGGAAACCACTAGTGATATGATAAACACACTGGGGGGGTTGGTACTTAGAGGAAACCACTAGTGATATGATAAACACACTGGGGGGTTGGTACTTAGAGGAAACCACTAGTGATATGATAACACACTGGGGGTTGGTACTTAGAGGAAACCACTAGTGATCTGATAAACACACTGGGGGTTGGTACTTAGAGGAAACCACTAGTGATATGATAAACACACTGGGGGTTGGTACTTAGAGGAAACCACTAGTGATATGATAACACACTGGGTTGATACTTAGAGGAAACCACTAGTGATTTGATAAACACACTGGGGGGTTGATACTTAGAGGAAACCACTAGTGATATGATAAACACACTGGGGGGTTGGTACTTAGAGGAAACCACTAGTGATATGATAAACACACTGGGGGTTGATACTTAGAGGAAACCACTAGTGATATGATAAACACACTGGGGGGTTGGTACTTAGAGGAAACCACTAGTGATATGATAACACATTGGGGGTTGGTACTTAGAGGAAACCACTAGTGATATGATAAACACACTGGGGGTTGGTACTTAGAGGAAACCACTAGTGATATGATAAACACACTGGGGGTTGATACTTAGAGGAAACCACTAGTGATATGATAAACACACTGGGGGTTGTACTTAGAGGAAACCACTAGTGATATGATAAACACACTGGGGGGTTGTACTTAGAGGAAACCACTAGTGATATGATAAACACACTGGGGGTTGGTACTTAGAGGAAAACAGTAGTGATATGATAAACACACTGGGGGTTGGTACTTAGAGGAAACCACTAGTGATATGATAAACACACTGGGGGTTGATACTTAGAGGAAACCACTAGTGATATGATAAACACACTGGGGGTTGATACTTAGAGGAAACCACTAGTGATATGATAAACACACTGGGGGTTGATACTTAGAGGAAACCACTAGTGATATGATAAACACACTGGGGGTTGGTACTTAGAGGAAACCACTAGTGATATGATAAACACACTGGGGGTTGGTACTTAGAGGAAACCACTAGTGATATGATAAACACACTGGGGGTTGGTACTTAGAGGAAACCACTAGTGATATGATAAACACACTGGGGGTTGGTACTTAGAGGAAACCACTAGTGATATGATAAACACACTGGGGGTTGGTACTTAGAGGAAACCACTAGTGATATGATAAACACACTGGGGGTTGATACTTAGAGGAAACCACTAGTGATATGATAACACACTGGGGGTTGGTACTTAGAGGAAACCACTAGTGATATGATAAACACACTGGGGGGTTGTACTTAGAGGAAACCACTAGTGATATGATAAACACACTGGGGGTTGGTACTTAGAGGAAACCACTAGTGATATGATAAACACACTGGGGGGCTGATACTTAGAGGAAACCACTAGTGATATGATAAACACACTGGGGGTTGATACTTAGAGAAAACCACTAGTGATATGATAAACACACTGGGGGTTGGTACTTAGAGGAAACCACTAGTGATATGATAAACACACTGGGGGTTGGTACTTAGAGGAAACCACTAGTGATATGATAAACACACTGGGGGTTGATACTTAGAGGAAACCACTAGTGATATGATAAACACACTGGGGGTTGGTACTTAGAGGAAACCACTAGTGATATGATAAACACACTGGGGGTTGGTACTTAGAGGAAACCACTAGTGATATGATAAACACACTGGGGGTTGGTACTTAGAGGAAACCACTAGTGATATGATAACACACTGGGGGGTTGGTACTTAGAGGAAACCACTAGTGATATGATAAACACACTGGGGGTTGGTACTTAGAGGAAACCACTAGTGATATGATAAACACACTGGGGGGGTTGGTACTTAGAGGAAACCACTAGTGATATGATAAACACACTGGGGGTTGATACTTAGAGGAAACCACTAGTGATATGATAAACACACTGGGGGTTGGTACTTAGAGGAAACCACTAGTGATATGATAAACACACTGGGGGTTGGTACTTAGAGGAAACCACTAGTGATATGATAAACACACTGGGGGTTGGTACTTAGAGGAAACCACTAGTGATATGATAAACACACTGGGGGTTGGTACTTAGAGGAAACCACTAGTGATATGATAAACACACTGGGGGTTGGTACTTAGAGGAAACCACTAGTGATATGATAAACACACTGGGGGTTGGTACTTAGAGGAAACCACTAGTGATATGATAAACACACTGGGGGTTGATACTTAGAGGAAACCACTAGTGATATGAAAACACACTGGGGGTTGATACTTAGAGGAAACCACTAGTGATATGATAAACACACTGGGGGTTGGTACTTAGAGGAAACCACTAGTGATATGATAAACACACTGGGGGTTGGTACTTAGAGGAAACCACTAGTGATATGATAAACACACTGGGGGTTGGTACTTAGAGGAAACCACTAGTGATATGATAAACACACTGGGGGTTGGTACTTAGAGGAAACCACTAGTGATATGATAAACACACTGGGGGTTGGTACTTAGAGGAAACCACTAGTGATATGATAAACACACTGGGGGTTGGTACTTAGAGGAAACCACTAGTGATATGATAAACACACTGGGGGTTGGTACTTAGAGGAAACCACTAGTGATATGATAAACACACTGGGGGTTGATACTTAGAGGAAACCACTAGTGATTTGATAAACACACTGGGGGTTGATACTTAGAGGAAACCACTAGTGATATGATAAACACACTGGGGGTTGGTACTTAGAGGAAACCACTAGTGATATGATAAACACACTGGGGGTTGATACTTAGAGGAAACCACTAGTGATATGATAAACACACTGGGGGTTGGTACTTAGAGGAAACCACTAGTGATATGATAAACACACTGGGGGTTGGTACTTAGAGGAAACCACTAGTGATATGATAAACACACTGGGGGTTGGTACTTAGAGGAAACCACTAGTGATATGATAAACACACTGGGGGTTGGTACTTAGAGGAAACCACTAGTGATATGATAAACACACTGGGGGTTGGTACTTAGAGGAAACCACTAGTGATATGATAAACACACTGGGGGGGGTTGATACTTAGAGGAAACCACTAGTGATATGATAAACACACTGGGGGTTGGTACTTAGAGGAAACCACTAGTGATATGATAAACACACTGGGGGTTGATACTTAGAGGAAACCACTAGTGATATGATAAACACACTGGGGGTTGATACTTAGAGGAAACCACTAGTGATATGATAACACACTGGGGGTTGGTACTTAGAGGAAACCACTAGTGATATGATAAACACACTGGGGGTTGGTACTTAGAGGAAACCACTAGTGATATGATAAACACACTGGGGGTTGGTACTTAGAGGAAACCACTAGTGATATGATAAACACACTGGGGGTTGGTACTTAGAGGAAACCACTAGTGATATGATAAACACACTGGGGGTTGTACTTAGAGGAAACCACTAGTGATATGATAAACACACTGGGGGTTGGTACTTAGAGGAAACCACTAGTGATATGATAAACACACTGGGGGTTGGTACTTAGAGGAAACCACTAGTGATATGATAAACACACTGGGGGTTGGTACTTAGAGGAAACCACTAGTGATATGATAAACACACTGGGGGTTGGTACTTAGAGGAAACCACTAGTGATATGATAAACACACTGGGGGTTGTACTTAGAGGAAACCACTAGTGATATGATAAACACACTGGGGGTTGGTACTTAGAGGAAACCACTAGTGATATGATAAACACACTGGGGGGTTGGTACTTAGAGGAAACCACTAGTGATATGATAAACACACTGGGGGTTGATACTTAGAGGAAACCACTAGTGATTTGATAAACACACTGGGGGTTGATACTTAGAGGAAACCACTAGTGATTGATAAACACACTGGGGGTTGGTACTTAGAGGAAACCACTAGTGATATGATAAACACACTGGGGGTTGGTACTTAGAGGAAACCACTAGTGATATGATAAACACACTGGGGGTTGGTACTTAGAGGAAACCACTAGTGATATGATAAACACACTGGGGGGTTGGTACTTAGAGGAAACCACTAGTGATATGATAAACACACTGGGGGTTGGTACTTAGAGGAAACCACTAGTGATATGATAAACACACTGGGGGTTGGTACTTAGAGGAAACCACTAGTGATATGATAAACACACTGGGGGTTGGTACTTAGAGGAAACCACTAGTGATATGATAAACACACTGGGGGTTGATACTTAGAGAAACCACTAGTGATTTGATAAACACACTGGGGGTTGATACTTAGAGGAAACCACTAGTGATATGATAAACACACTGGGGGTTGGTACTTAGAGGAAACCACTAGTGATATGATAAACACACTGGGGGTTGATACTTAGAGGAAACCACTAGTGATATGATAAACACACTGGGGGTTGGTACTTAGAGGAAACCACTAGTGATATGATAAACACACTGGGGGTTGGTACTTAGAGGAAACCACTAGTGATATGATAAACACACTGGGGGGGTTGTACTTAGAGGAAACCACTAGTGATATGATAAACACACTGGGGGTTGGTACTTAGAGGAAACCACTAGTGATATGATAAACACACTGGGGGTTGGTACTTAGAGGAAACCACTAGTGATATGATAAACACACTGGGGGTTGGTACTTAGAGGAAACCACTAGTGATATGATAAACACACTGGGGGTTGGTACTTAGAGGAAACCACTAGTGATATGATAAACACACTGGGGGTTGATACTTAGAGGAAACCACTAGTGATATGATAAACACACTGGGGGTTGGTACTTAGAGGAAACCACTAGTGATATGATAAACACACTGGGGGTTGATACTTAGAGGAAACCACTAGTGATATGATAAACACACTGGGGGTTGATACTTAGAGGAAACCACTAGTGATATGATAAACACACTGGGGGGTTGATACTTAGAGGAAACCACTAGTGATATGATAAACACACTGGGGGTTGATACTTAGAGGAAACCACTAGTGATATGATAAACACACTGGGGGTTGTACTTAGAGGAAACCACTAGTGATATGATAAACACACTGGGGGTTGATACTTAGAGGAAACCACTAGTGATATGATAAACACACTGGGGGTTGGTACTTAGAGGAAACCACTAGTGATATGATAAACACACTGGGGGTTGGTACTTAGAGGAAACCACTAGTGATATGATAAACACACTGGGGGTTGATACTTAGAGGAAACCACTAGTGATTTGATAAACACACTGGGGGTTGGTACTTAGAGGAAACCACTAGTGATATGATAAACACACTGGGGGTTGTACTTAGAGGAAACCACTAGTGATATGATAAACACACTGGGGGTTGGTACTTAGAGGAAACCACTAGTGATATGATAAACACACTGGGGGTTGGTACTTAGAGGAAACCACTAGTGATATGATAAACACACTGGGGGTTGGTACTTAGAGGAAACCACTAGTGATGAAACACACTAGTTGTACTTAGAGGAAACCACTAGTGATATGATAAACACACTGGGGGTTGATACTTAGAGGAAACCACTAGTGATATGATAAACACACTGGGGGTTGATACTTAGAGGAAACCACTAGTGATATGATAAACACACTGGGGGGTTGGTACTTAGAGGAAACCACTAGTGATATGATAAACACACTGGGGGGGTTGGTACTTAGAGGAAACCACTAGTGATATGATAACACACTGGGGGGGTTGGTACTTAGAGGAAACCACTAGTGATATGATAAACACACTGGGGGGTTGGTACTTAGAGGAAACCACTAGTGATATGATAAAACACTGAGGGGTTGGTACTTAGAGGAAACCACTAGTGATATGATAAACACACTGGGGGTTGGTACTTAGAGGAAACCACTAGTGATATGATAAACACACTGGGGGTTGGTACTTAGAGGAAACCACTAGTGATATGATAAACACACTGGGGGTTGATACTTAGAGGAAACCACTAGTGATATGATAAACACACTGGGGGTTGATACTTAGAGGAAACCACTAGTGATATGATAAACACACTGGGGGTTGGTACTTAGAGGAAACCACTAGTGATATGATAAACACACTGGGGGTTGGTACTTAGAGGAAACCACTAGTGATATGATAAACACACTGGGGGTTGGTACTTAGAGGAAACCACTAGTGATATGATAAACACACTGGGGGTTGGTACTTAGAGGAAACCACTAGTGATATGATAAACACACTGGGGGTTGATACTTAGAGGAAACCACTAGTGATATGATAAACACACTGGGGGTTGATACTTAGAGGAAACCACTAGTGATATGATAAACACACTGGGGGTTGTACTTAGAGGAAACCACTAGTGATATGATAAACACACTGGGGGTTGATACTTAGAGGAAACCACTAGTGATATGATAAACACACTGGGGGTTGATACTTAGAGGAAACCACTAGTGATATGATAAACACACTGGGGGTTGGTACTTAGAGGAAACCACTAGTGATATGATAAACACACTGGGGGTTGATACTTAGAGGAAACCACTAGTGATATGATAAACACACTGGGGGTTGGTACTTAGAGGAAACCACTAGTGATATGATAAACACACTGGGGGTTGATACTTAGAGGAAACCACTAGTGATATGATAAACACACTGGGGGTTGATACTTAGAGGAAACCACTAGTGATATGATAAACACACTGGGGGTTGGTACTTAGAGGAAACCACTAGTGATATGATAAACACACTGGGGGTTGGTACTTAGAGGAAACCACTAGTGATATGATAAACACACTGGGGGTTGGTACTTAGAGGAAACCACTAGTGATATGATAAACACACTGGGGGGGGTTGGTACTTAGAGGAAACCACTAGTGATATGATAAACACACTGGGGGTTGGTACTTAGAGGAAACCACTAGTGATATGATAAACACACTGGGGGTTGGTACTTAGAGGAAACCACTAGTGATATGATAAACACACTGGGGGTTGGTACTTAGAGGAAACCACTAGTGATATGATAAACACACTGGGGGTTGGTACTTAGAGGAAACCACTAGTGATATGATAAACACACTGGGGGTTGGTACTTAGAGGAAACCACTAGTGATATGATAAACACACTGGGGGTTGGTACTTAGAGGAAACCACTAGTGATATGATAAACACACTGGGGGTTGGTACTTAGAGGAAACCACTAGTGATATGATAAACACACTGGGGGTTGATATAGAGGAAACCACTAGTGATATGATAAACACACTGGGGGTTGATACTTAGAGGAAACCACTAGTGATATGATAAACACACTGGGGGTTGGTACTTAGAGGAAACCACTAGTGATATGATAAACACACTGGGGGTTGGTACTTAGAGGAAACCACTAGTGATATGATAAACACACTGGGGGTTGATACTTAGAGGAAACCACTAGTGATATGATAAACACACTGGGGGTTGGTACTTAGAGGAAACCACTAGTGATATGATAAACACACTGGGGGTTGGTACTTAGAGGAAACCACTAGTGATATGATAAACACACTGGGGGTTGGTACTTAGAGGAAACCACTAGTGATATGATAAACACACTGGGGGTTGGTACTTAGAGGAAACCACTAGTGATATGATAAACACACTGGGGGGGGTTGATACTTAGAGGAAACCACTAGTGATTTGATAAACACACTGGGGGTTGATACTTAGAGGAAACCACTAGGGATATGATAAACACACTGGGGGTTGGTACTTAGAGGAAACCACTAGTGATATGATAAACACACTGGGGGTTGATACTTAGAGGAAACCACTAGTGATATGATAAACACACTGGGGGTTGGTACTTAGAGGAAACCACTAGTGATATGATAAACACACTGGGGGTTGGTACTTAGAGGAAACCACTAGTGATATGATAACACACTGGGGGGTTGGTACTTAGAGGAAACCACTAGTGATATGATAAACACACTGGGGGGTTGGTACTTAGAGGAAACCACTAGTGATATGATAAACACACTGGGGGGGTTGGTACTTAGAGGAAACCACTAGTGATATGATAAACACACTGGGGGTTGTACTTAGAGGAAACCACTAGTGATATGATAAACACACTGGGGGGTTGGTACTTAGAGGAAACCACTAGTGATATGATAAACACACTGGGGGTTGATACTTAGAGGAAACCACTAGTGATATGATAAACACACTGGGGGGTTGATACTTAGAGGAAACCACTAGTGATATGATAAACACACTGGGGGGTTGGTACTTAGAGGAAACCACTAGTGATATGATAAACACACTGGGGGGTTGATACTTACTGGGGGGAGGAAACCACTAGTGATATGATAAACACACTGGGGGTTGTACTTAGAGGAAACCACTAGTGATATGATAAACACACTGGGGGTTGGTACTTAGAGGAAACCACTAGTGATATGATAAACACACTGGGGGTTGGTACTTAGAGGAAACCACTAGTGATATGATAAACACACTGGGGGTTGATACTTAGAGGAAACCACTAGTGATATGATAAACACACTGGGGGTTGGTACTTAGAGGAAACCACTAGTGATATGATAAACACACTGGGGGTTGGTACTTAGAGGAAACCACTAGTGATATGATAAACACACTGGGGGTTGGTACTTAGAGGAAACCACTAGTGATATGATAAACACACTGGGGGTTGATACTTAGAGGAAACCACTAGTGATATGATAAACACACTGGGGGTTGGTACTTAGAGGAAACCACTAGTGATATGATAAACACACTGGGGGTTGGTACTTAGAGGAAACCACTAGTGATATGATAAACACACTGGGGGTTGTACTTAGAGGAAACCACTAGTGATATGATAAACACACTGGGGGTTGATACTTAGAGGAAACCACTAGTGATATGATAAACACACTGGGGGTTGGTACTTAGAGGAAACCACTAGTGATATGATAAACACACTGGGGGTTGGTACTTAGAGGAAACCACTAGTGATATGATAAACACACTGGGGGGGTTGGTACTTAGAGGAAACCACTAGTGATATGATAAACACACTGGGGGGTTGGTACTTAGAGGAAACCACTAGTGATATGATAAACACACTGGGGGGGTTGGTACTTAGAGGAAACCACTAGTGATATGATAAACACACTGGGGGTTGGTACTTAGAGGAAACCACTAGTGATATGATAAACACACTGGGGGTTGGTACTTAGAGGAAACCACTAGTGATATGATAAAACACACTGGGGGTTGATACTTAGAGGAAACCACTAGTGATTTGATAAACACACTGGGGGTTGATACTTAGAGGAAACCACTAGTGATATGATAAACACACTGGGGGTTGGTACTTAGAGGAAACCACTAGTGATATGATAAACACACTGGGGGTTGTACTTAGAGGAAACCACTAGTGATATGATAAACACACTGGGGGTTGGTACTTAGAGGAAACCACTAGTGATATGATAAACACACTGGGGGTTGGTACTTAGAGGAAACCACTAGTGATATGATAAACACACTGGGGGTTGGTACTTAGAGGAAACCACTAGTGATATGATAAACACACTGGGGGTTGGTACTTAGAGGAAACCACTAGTGATATGATAACACACTGGGGGGTTGGTACTTAGAGGAAACCACTAGTGATATGATAAACACACTGGGGGTTGGTACTTAGAGGAAACCACTAGTGATATGATGATAAACACACTGGGGGTTGGTACTTAGAGGAAACCACTAGTGATATGATAAACACACTGGGGGTTGATACTTAGAGGAAACCACTAGTGATATGATAAACACACTGGGGGTTGATACTTAGAGGAAACCACTAGTGATATGATAAACACACTGGGGGTTGGTACTTAGAGGAAACCACTAGTGATATGATAAACACACTGGGGGTTGGTACTTAGAGGAAACCACTAGTGATATGATAAACACACTGGGGGTTGGTACTTAGAGGAAACCACTAGTGATATGATAAACACACTGGGGGTTGTACTTAGAGGAAACCACTAGTGATATGATAAACACACTGGGGGTTGGTACTTAGAGGAAACCACTAGTGATATGATAAACACACTGGGGGTTGATACTTAGAGGAAACCACTAGTGATATGATAAACACACTGGGGGTTGATACTTAGAGGAAACCACTAGTGATATGATAAACACACTGGGGGTTGATACTTAGAGGAAACCACTAGTGATATGATAAACACACTGGGGGGTTGATACTTAGAGGAAACCACTAGTGATATGATAAACACACTGGGGGGTTGGTACTTAGAGGAAACCACTAGTGATATGATAAACACACTGGGGGGGTTGGTACTTAGAGGAAACCACTAGTGATATGATAAACACACTGGGGGTTGGTACTTAGAGGAAACCACTAGTGATATGATAAACACACTGGGGGTTGGTACTTAGAGGAAACCACTAGTGATATGATAAACACACTGGGGGGTTGATA
Source organism: Oncorhynchus nerka (assembly GCF_034236695.1). Lineage (NCBI taxonomy): Eukaryota > Metazoa > Chordata > Actinopteri > Salmoniformes > Salmonidae > Oncorhynchus > Oncorhynchus nerka. The sequence continues at coordinate 66,058 of NW_027039593.1, forward strand.
CTTAGAGAAAACCACTAGTGATATGATAAACACACTGGGGGTTGGTACTTAGAGGAAACCACTAGTGATATGATAAACACACTGGGGGGGTTGGTACTTAGAGGAAACCACTAGTGATATGATAAACACACTGGGGGGGTTGGTACTTAGAGGAAACCACTAGTGATATGATAACACACTGGGGGGTTGGTACTTAGAGGAAACCACTAGTGATATGATAAACACACTGGGGGGTTGGTACTTAGAGGAAACCACTAGTGATATGATAACACACTGGGGGGTTGGTACTTAGAGGAAACCACTAGTGATATGATAAACACACTGGGGGTTGATACTTAGAGGAAACCACTAGTGATATGATAAACACACTGGGGGGTTGATACTTAGAGGAAACCACTAGTGATATGATAAACACACTGGGGGGTTGATACTTAGAGGAAACCACTAGTGATATGATAAACACACTGGGGGTTGGTACTTAGAGGAAACCACTAGTGATATGATAAACACACTGGGGGGGTTGGTACTTAGAGGAAACCACTAGTGATATGATAAACACACTGGGGGTTGGTACTTAGAGGAAACCACTAGTGATATGATAAACACACTGGGGGTTGGTACTTAGACTAGTGAAACCACTAGTGATATGATAAACACACTGGGGGTTGGTACTTAGAGGAAACCACTAGTGATATGATAAACACACTGGGGGTTGGTACTTAGAGGAAACCACTAGTGATATGATAACACACTGGGGGGTTGATACTTAGAGGAAACCACTAGTGATTTGATAAACACACTGGGGGGTTGATACTTAGAGGAAACCACTAGTGATATGATAAACACACTGGGGGGTTGGTACTTAGAGGAAACCACTAGTGATATGATAAACACACTGGGGGTTGGTACTTAGAGGAAACCACTAGTGATATGATAAACACACTGGGGGTTGGTACTTAGAGGAAACCACTAGTGATATGATAAACACACTGGGGGTTGGTACTTAGAGGAAACCACTAGTGATATGATAAACACACTGGGGGTTGGTACTTAGAGGAAACCACTAGTGATATGATAAACACACTGGGGGTTGGTACTTAGAGGAAACCACTAGTGATATGATAAACACACTGGGGGTTGGTACTTAGAGGAAACCACTAGTGATATGATAAACACACTGGGGGTTGGTACTTAGAGGAAACCACTAGTGATATGATAAACACACTGGGGGTTGTACTTAGAGGAAACCACTAGTGATATGATAACACACTGGGGGTTGGATACTTAGAGGAAACCACTAGTGATTTGATAAACACACTGGGGGTTGGTACTTAGAGGAAACCACTAGTGATATGATAACACACTGGGGGGGTTGGTACTTAGAGGAAACCACTAGTGATATGATAAACACACTGGGGGTTGGTACTTAGAGGAAACCACTAGTGATATGATAAACACACTGGGGGTTGTACTTAGAGGAAACCACTAGTGATATGATAAACACACTGGGGGTTGATACTTAGAGGAAACCACTAGTGATATGATAAACACACTGGGGGTTGATACTTAGAGGAAACCACTAGTGATATGATAAACACACTGGGGGTTGGTACTTAGAGGAAACCACTAGTGATATGATAAACACACTGGGGGTTGGTACTTAGAGGAAACCACTAGTGATATGATAAACACACTGGGGGTTGGTACTTAGAGGAAACCACTAGTGATATGATAAACACACTGGGGGTTGATACTTAGAGGAAACCACTAGTGATATGATACACACTGGGGGTTGGTACTTAGAGGAAACCACTAGTGATATGATAAACACACTGGGGGTTGATACTTAGAGGAAACCACTAGTGATATGATAAACACACTGGGGGTTGGTACTTAGAGGAAACCACTAGTGATATGATAAACACACTGGGGGTTGGTACTTAGAGGAAACCACTAGTGATATGATAAACACACTGGGGGTTGATACTTAGAGGAAACCACTAGTGATATGATAAACACACTGGGGGTTGGTACTTAGAGGAAACCACTAGTGATATGATAAACACACTGGGGGTTGGTACTTAGAGGAAACCACTAGTGATATGATAAACACACTGGGGGTTGGTACTTAGAGGAAACCACTAGTGATATGATAAACACACTGGGGGTTGGTACTTAGAGGAAACCACTAGTGATATGATAAACACACTGGGGGTTGATACTTAGAGGAAACCACTAGTGATATGATAAACACACTGGGGGTTGATACTTAGAGGAAACCACTAGTGATATGATAAACACACTGGGGGTTGGTACTTAGAGGAAACCACTAGTGATATGATAAACACACTGGGGGTTGATACTTAGAGGAAACCACTAGTGATATGATAAACACACTGGGGGTTGATACTTAGAGGAAACCACTAGTGATATGATAAACACACTGGGGGTTGATACTTAGAGGAAACCACTAGTGATATGATAAACACACTGGGGGGTTGATACTTAGAGGAAACCACTAGTGATATGATAAACACACTGGGGGGGTTGGTACTTAGAGGAAACCACTAGTGATATGATAAACACACTGGGGGGTTGGTACTTAGAGGAAACCACTAGTGATATGATAAACACACTGGGGGGTTGATACTTAGAGGAAACCACTAGTGATATGATAAACACACTGGGGGGTTGATACTTAGAGGAAACCACTAGTGATATGATAAACACACTGGGGGGTTGGTACTTAGAGGAAACCACTAGTGATATGATAAACACACTGGGGGGGTTGCTACTTAGAGGAAACCACTAGTGATATGATAAACACACTGGGGGTTGGTACTTAGAGGAAACCACTAGTGATTTGATAAACACACTGGGGGTTGATACTTAGAGGAAACCACTAGTGATATGATAAACACACTGGGGGTTGATACTTAGAGGAAACCACTAGTGATATGATAAACACACTGGGGGTTGGTACTTAGAGGAAACCACTAGTGATATGATAAACACACTGGGGGGTTGGTACTTAGAGGAAACCACTAGTGATATGATAAACACACTGGGGGGGGGTTGATAACACACTGGGGGGTTACTTAGAGGAAACCACTAGTGATATGATAAACACACTGGGGGTTGTACTTAGAGGAAACCACTAGTGATATGATAAACACACTGGGGGTTGGTACTTAGAGGAAACCACTAGTGATATGATAAACACACTGGGGGTTGATACTTAGAGGAAACCACTAGTGATATGATAACACACTGGGGGTTGGTACTTAGAGGAAACCACTAGTGATATGATATAAACACACTGGGGGTTGGTACTTAGAGGAAACCACTAGTGATATGATAAACACACTGGGGGTTGGTACTTAGAGGAAACCACTAGTGATATGATAAACACACTGGGGGTTGATACTTAGAGGAAACCACTAGTGATATGATAAACACACTGGGGGTTGGTACTTAGAGGAAACCACTAGTGATATGATAAACACACTGGGGGTTGGTACTTAGAGGAAACCACTAGTGATATGATAAACACACTGGGGGTTGTACTTAGAGGAAACCACTAGTGATATGATAAACACACTGGGGGTTGGTACTTAGAGGAAACCACTAGTGATATGATAAACACACTGGGGGTTGATACTTAGAGGAAACCACTAGTGATATGATAAACACACTGGGGGTTGGTACTTAGAGGAAACCACTAGTGATATGATAAACACACTGGGGGTTGATACTTAGAGGAAACCACTAGTGATTTGATAAACACACTGGGGGTTGATACTTAGAGTACTTAGAGGAAACCACTAGTGATATGATAACACACTGGGGGTTGGTACTTAGAGGAAACCACTAGTGATATGATAAACACACTGGGGGTTGATACTTAGAGGAAACCACTAGTGATATGATAAACACACTGGGGGTTGATACTTAGAGGAAACCACTAGTGATATGATAAACACACTGGGGGTTGGTACTTAGAGGAAACCACTAGTGATATGATAAACACACTGGGGGTTGGTACTTAGAGGAAACCACTAGTGATATGATAAACACACTGGGGGTTGATACTTAGAGGAAACCACTAGTGATATGATAAACACACTGGGGGTTGTACTTAGAGGAAACCACTAGTGATATGATAAACACACTGGGGGTTGGTACTTAGAGGAAACCACTAGTGATATGATAAACACACTGGGGGTTGGTACTTAGAGGAAACCACTAGTGATATGATAAACACACTGGGGGTTGGTACTTAGAGGAAACCACTAGTGATATGATAAACACACTGGGGTGTTGGTACTTAGAGGAAACCACTAGTGATATGATAAACACACTGGGGGTTGGTACTTAGAGGAAACCACTAGTGATATGATAAACACACTGGGGGTTGGTACTTAGAGGAAACCACTAGTGATATGATAAACACACTGGGGGTTGATACTTAGAGGAAACCACTAGTGATATGATAAACACACTGGGGGTTGGTACTTAGAGGAAACCACTAGTGATATGATAAACACACTGGGGGTTGGTACTTAGAGGAAACCACTAGTGATATGATAAACACACTGGGGGTTGGTACTTAGAGGAAACCACTAGTGATATGATAAACACACTGGGGGTTGGTACTTAGAGGAAACCACTAGTGATATGATAAACACACTGGGGGTTGATACTTAGAGGAAACCACTAGTGATATGATAAACACACTGGGGGGTTGGTACTTAGAGGAAACCACTAGTGATATGATAAACACACTGGGGGTTGGTACTTAGAGGAAACCACTAGTGATATGATAAACACACTGGGGGTTGGTACTTAGAGGAAACCACTAGTGATATGATAAACACACTGGGGGTTGATACTTAGAGGAAACCACTAGTGATATGATAAACACACTGGGGGTTGTACTTAGAGGAAACCACTAGTGATATGATAAACACACTGGGGGTTGATACTTAGAGGAAACCACTAGTGATATGATAAACACACTGGGGGTTGGTACTTAGAGGAAACCACTAGTGATATGATAAACACACTGGGGGTTGATACTTAGAGGAAACCACTAGTGATATGATAAACACACTGGGGGTTGATACTTAGAGGAAACCACTAGTGATATGATAAACACACTGGGGGTTGGTACTTAGAGGAAACCACTAGTGATATGATAAACACACTGGGGGTTGGTACTTAGAGGAAACCACTAGTGATATGATAACACACTGGGGGTTGATACTTAGAGGAAACCACTAGTGATATGATAAACACACTGGGGGTTGGTACTTAGAGGAAACCACTAGTGATATGATAAACACACTGGGGGTTGATACTTAGAGGAAACCACTAGTGGGGTTGATAAACACACTGGGGGTTGATACTTAGAGGAAACCACTAGTGATATGATAAACACACTGGGGGTTGATACTTAGAGGAAACCACTAGTGATATGATAAACACACTGGGGGTTGGTACTTAGAGGAAACCACTAGTGATATGATAAACACACTGGGGGTTGGTACTTAGAGGAAACCACTAGTGATATGATAAACACACTGGGGGTTGGTACTTAGAGGAAACCACTAGTGATATGATAAACACACTGGGGGTTGGTACTTAGAGGAAACCACTAGTGATATGATAAACACACTGGGGGTTGGTACTTAGAGGAAACCACTAGTGATATGATAAACACAAACACACTGGGGGTTGATACTTAGAGGAAACCACTAGTGATATGATAAACACACTGGGGGTTGGTACTTAGAGGAAACCACTAGTGATATGATAAACACACTGGGGGTTGGTACTTAGGGGTTGGTACTTAGAGGAAACCACTAGTGATATGATAAACACACTGGGGGTTGGTACTTAGAGGAAACCACTAGTGATATGATAAACACACTGGGGGTTGGTACTTAGAGGAAACCACTAGTGATATGATAAACACACTGGGGGTTGGTACTTAGAGGAAACCACTAGTGATATGATAGAGGAAACCAAACACACTGGGGGTTGGTACTTAGAGGAAACCACTAGTGATATGATAAACACACTGGGGGGTTGGTACTTAGAGGAAACCACTAGTGATATGATAAACACACTGGGGGTTGATACTTAGAGGAAACCACTAGTGATATGATAAACACACTGGGGGTTGGTACTTAGAGGAAACCACTAGTGATATGATAAACACACTGGGGGTTGATACTTAGAGGAAACCACTAGTGATATGATAAACACACTGGGGGTTGGTACTTAGAGGAAACCACTAGTGATATGATAAACACACTGGGGGTTGGTACTTAGAGGAAACCACTAGTGATATGATAAACACACTGGGGGTTGATACTTAGAGGAAACCACTAGTGATATGATAAACACACTGGGGGTTGGTACTTAGAGGAAACCACTAGTGATATGATAAACACACTGGGGGTTGATACTTAGAGGAAACCACTAGTGATATGATAAACACACTGGGGGTTGATACTTAGAGGAAACCACTAGTGATATGATAAACACACTGGGGGTTGATACTTAGAGGAAACCACTAGTGATATGATAAACACACTGGGGGGTTGATACTTAGAGGAAACCACTAGTGATATGATAAACACACTGGGGGTTGTACTTAGAGAGTGAATAAACCACTAGTGATATGATAAACACACTGGGGGTTGATACTTAGAGGAAACCACTAGTGATATGATAAACACACTGGGGGTTGATACTTAGAGGAAACCACTAGTGATATGATAAACACACTGGGGGTTGGTACTTAGAGGAAACCACTAGTGATATGATAAACACACTGGGGGTTGGTACTTAGAGGAAACCACTAGTGATATGATAAACACACTGGGGGATACTTAGAGGAAACCACTGGGGGTGATATGATAAACACACTGGGGGTTGATACTTAGAGGAAACCACTAGTGATATGATAAACACACTGGGGGTTGGTACTTAGAGGAAACCACTAGTGATATGATAAACACACTGGGGGTTGGTACTTAGAGGAAACCACTAGTGATATGATAAACACACTGGGGGTTGGTACTTAGAGGAAACCACTAGTGATATGATAAACACACTGGGGGGTTGGTACTTAGAGGAAACCACTAGTGATATGATAAACACACTGGGGGTTGGTACTTAGAGGAAACCACTAGTGATATGATAAACACACTGGGGGTTGATACTTAGAGGAAACCACTAGTGATATGATAAACACACTGGGGGTTGATACTTAGAGGAAACCACTAGTGATATGATAAACACACTGGGGGTTGTACTTAGAGGAAACCACTAGTGATATGATAATAAACACACTGGGGGTTGGTACTTAGAGGAAACCACTAGTGATATGATAAACCACTGGGGGTGATACTTGATATGATAAACACAAACCACTAGTGATATGATAAACACACTGGGGGTTGGTACTTAGAGGAAACCACTAGTGATATGATAAACACACTGGGGGTTGATACTTAGAGGAAACCACTAGTGATATGATAAACACACTGGGGGTTGGTACTTAGAGGAAACCACTAGTGATATGAAACACACTGGGGGTTGATACTTAGAGGAAACCACTAGTGATATGATAAACACACTGGGGGTTGATACTTAGAGGAAACCACTAGTGATATGATAAACACACTGGGGGTTGGTACTTAGAGGAAACCACTAGTGATATGATAAACACACTGGGGGTTGGTACTTAGAGGAAACCACTAGTGATATGATAAACACACTGGGGGTTGGTACTTAGAGGAAACCACTAGTGATATGATAAACACACTGGGGGTTGGTACTTAGAGGAAACCACTAGTGATATGATAAACACACTGGGGGTTGATATACTAGAGGAAACCACTAGTGATATGATAAACACACTGGGGGTTGGTACTTAGAGGAAACCACTAGTGATATGATAAACACACTGGGGGTTGTACTTAGAGGAAACCACTAGTGATATGATAAACACACTGGGGGGGGGGTTGGATACACTGGGGGTTGGTACTTAGAGGAAACCACTAGTGATATGATAAACACACTGGGGGTTGTACTTAGAGGAAACCACTAGTGATATGATAAACACACTGGGGGTTGATACTTAGAGGAAACCACTAGTGATATGATAACACACTGGGGGTTGGTACTTAGAGGAAACCACTAGTGATATGATAAACACACTGGGGGTTTGTACTTAGAGGAAACCACTAGTGATATGATAAACACACTGGGGGGTTGGTACTTAGAGGAAACCACTAGTGATATGATAACACACTGGGGGTTGATACTTAGAGGAAACCACTAGTGATTTGATAAACACACTGGGGGTTGATACTTAGAGGAAACCACTAGTGATATGATAAACACACTGGGGGTTGGTACTTAGAGGAAACCACTAGTGATATGATAAACACACTGGGGGTTGATACTTAGAGGAAACCACTAGTGATATGATAAACACACTGGGGGTTGTACTTAGAGGAAACCACTAGTGATATGATAAACACACTGGGGGTTGGTACTTAGAGGAAACCACTAGTGATATGATAAACACACTGGGGGGTTGATACTTAGAGGAAACCACTAGTGATATGATAAACACACTGGGGGGTTGATACTTAGAGGAAACCACTAGTGATATGATAAACACACTGGGGGGTTGGTACTTAGAGGAAACCACTAGTGATATGATAAACACACTGGGGGTTGATACTTAGAGGAAACCACTAGTGATATGATAAACACACTAGAAACCACTAGTGATATGATAAACACACTGGGGGTTGATACTTAGAGGAAACCACTAGTGATATGATAAACACACTGGGGGTTGGTACTTAGAGGAAACCACTAGTGATATGATAAACACACTGGGGGTTGATACTTAGAGGAAACCACTAGTGATATGATAAACACACTGGGGGTTGGTACTTAGAGGAAACCACTAGTGATATGATAAACACACTGGGGGTTGGTACTTAGAGGAAACCACTAGTGATATGATAAACACACTGGGGGTTGATACTTAGAGGAAACCACTAGTGATATGATGATAAACACACTGGGGGTTGGTACTTAGAGGAAACCACTAGTGATATGATAACACACTGGGGGTTGGTACTTAGAGGAAACCACTAGTGATATGATAAACACAAACTTAGAGGAAACACTAGTGATATGGGGGTTGGTACTTAGAGGAAACCACTAGTGATATGATAAACACACTGGGGGTTGATACTTAGAGGAAACCACTAGTGATATGATAACACACTGGGGGTTGATACTTAGAGGAAACCACTAGTGATATGATAAACACACTGGGGGTTGGTACTTAGAGAGTGGAAACACACTGGGGGTTGATATAGAGGAAACCACTAGTGATATGAAACACACTGGGGGTTGGTACTTAGAGGAAACCACTAGTGATATGATAAACACACTGGGGGGTTGGTACTTAGAGGAAACCACTAGTGATATGATAAACACACTGGGGGGTTGGTACTTAGAGGAAACCACTAGTGATATGATAACACACTGGGGGTTGGTACTTAGAGGAAACCACTAGTGATATGATAAACACACTGGGGGTTGATACTTAGAGGAAACCACTAGTGATATGATAAACACACTGGGGGGTTGATACTTAGAGTGGAAACCACTAGTGATATGATAAACACACTGGGGGTTGGTACTTAGAGGAAACCACTAGTGATATGATAAACACACTGGGGGTTGATACTTAGAGGAAACCACTAGTGATATGATAAACACACTGGGGGTTGATACTTAGAGGAAACCACTAGTGATATGATAAACACACTGGGGGTTGGTACTTAGAGGAAAGAGTGGAAACCACTAGTGATAGAGGAAACCACTAGTGATATGAAACACACTGGGGGTTGGTACTTAGAGGAAACCACTAGTGATATGATAAACACACTGGGGGTTGATACTTAGAGGAAACCACTAGTGATATGATAAACACACTGGGGGTTGATACTTAGAGGAAACCACTAGTGATATGATAAACACACTGGGGGTTGGTACTTAGAGGAAACCACTAGTGATATGATAAACACACTGGGGGTTGGTACTTAGAGGAAACCACTAGTGATATGATAAACACACTGGGGGTTGGTACTTAGAGGAAACCACTAGTGATATGATAAACACACTGGGGGTTGATACTTAGAGGAAACACTAGTGATTTGATAAACACACTGGGGGTTGGTACTTAGAGGAAACCACTAGTGATATGATAACACATAAACACACTGGGGGTTGATACTTAGAGGAAACCACTAGTGATATGATAAACACACTGGGGGTTGATACTTAGAGGAAACCACTAGTGATATGATAAACACACTGGGGGTTGGTACTTAGAGGAAACCACTAGTGATATGATAAACACACTGGGGGTTGGTACTTAGAGGAAACCACTAGTGATATGATAAACACACTGGGGGTTGATACTTAGAGGAAACCACTAGTGATATGATAAACACACTGGGGGTTGGTACTTAGAGGAAACCACTAGTGATATGATAAACACACTGGGGGTTGATACTTAGAGGAAACCACTAGTGATATGATAAACACACTGGGGGTTGGTACTTAGAGGAAACCACTAGTGATATGATAAACACACTGGGGGTTGGTACTTAGAGGAAACCACTAGTGATATGATAAACACACTGGGGGTTGGTACTTAGAGGAAACCACTAGTGATATGATAAACACACTGGGGGTTGGTACTTAGAGGAAACCACTAGTGATATGATAAACACACTGGGGGTTGGTACTTAGAGGAAACCACTAGTGATATGATAAACACACTGGGGGTTGGTACTTAGAGGAAACCACTAGTGATATGATAAACACACTGGGGGTTGATACTTAGAGGAAACCACTAGTGATATGATAAACACACTGGGGGTTGGTACTTAGAGGAAACCACTAGTGATTGATAAACACACTGGGGGTTGGTACTTAGAGGAAACCACTAGTGATATGATAAACACACTGGGGGTTGGTACTTAGAGGAAACCACTAGTGATATGATAAACACACTGGGGGTTGTACTTAGAGGAAACCACTAGTGATATGATAAACACACTGGGGGTTGGTACTTAGAGGAAACCACTAGTGATAAACACACTGGGGGTTGATAAACACACTGGGGGTTGGTACTTAGAGGAAACCACTAGTGATATGATAAACACACTGGGGGTTGATACTGGGGGTTAGAGGAAACCACTAGTGATATGATAACACACTGGGGGTTGGTACTTAGAGGAAACCACTAGTGATATGATAACACACTGGGGGTTGATACTTAGAGGAAACCACTAGTGATATGATAAACACACTGGGGGTTGATACTTAGAGGAAACCACTAGTGATATGATAAACACACTGGGGGTTGATACTTAGAGGAAACCACTAGTGATATGATAAACACACTGGGGGTTGGTACTTAGAGGAAACCACTAGTGA
>NW_027039594.1:0-77827 GCF_034236695.1 Oncorhynchus nerka
TGTCTGATAAATCCTACCCTCACGCAAAGATATGTGAACTTTCGTGTGATGACTTTGCAGCATATTTCAGAGATAAAACAGCAAACATTAGGTTGTGTATCAGTCAAGACCTGATGAGAAGTTTAATATGTGCTCTAGCCTACCACGCAGGGGGCACTATGGATTTATGTTGCCCTGGTTGACACAGACATACTCAGGAAAGTGATATTACAATTTAAACCTTCTACCAGCATTCTGGATCCTATCCCCATCACCTTCTTCAAAAACAGTTTTTAATTGCATATCTGAAGAAGTGCAATCTATTGTTAATCATTCCCTGTTCGCAGGCACTTTCCTGACTACATTAACATCTGCTTTAGTGAAACCCCTTGTGAAGAAAAGTCCTCTAGATTATTCAGCCAATCTACAACCTTCAATTCTTAAGCAACATTCAAACAGCTAAATCATTTTTTAAGTGTCATCTGTATTTAAAAAAATTTTTAAAATCCAATCTGGTTTTCGTGCCCAGCACAGAGACATCCCGAGCATTTCACTACACTCGCATGAACATCTGCTAATCACGTGTATGTGACAAATAACATTTGATTTGATTTGATTTCAACTGGTAAATGCCAAACAACTCTCTGTTCTTGTACTCTTGAAATGAAGTGTTGTGTTTGACAATGTTGACCATGATGTCCTTCTGGACAGACTAGAGAGGTGGGGGTTGGCCTCTCCGGTCCAGCTCTAAATGGGTTTAGAACCTATTTAACCAGTCGAGACTTTTTTTGTCACCTTTGGTTAAACAATAACTCAAATAAACAAATAGATATCACACGTGGCGTTCCACATGGTTTTAATTTTGGGTCCGGTATTGTTAAGTGTATATATGTTACCCCTTGGCAGCGTTATCAGAAAGCAAGAATTTGATGTTTACTGTTACGCAGACGATACACAACTTTACATTTCTGTGTCATCAGAGGATTTTTTATCTCCACAGATAAATTATTAGACTGTTTTAGGGATTTAAATAGTTGGATGGCTCACGATTTCCTCCAACTAAATCAAGACAAGAGGCAATAAAGATAAAAAACCTAGGTGTCATTTTACATTCTGAACTCAGTTTTGAATCACACATTAGGAATTTGACCAAAATAGCTTTTTACCACCTGAGGAGCATTTCTAAGGTGAGGCCGTTTCCCTCTCAGGCTGATACAGAGAGACTCATCCATGCTTCTATGACAAGCAGGCTTGTCTAATGTAATGCTCTCCTGTCTGGTCTACCCAAGAAAGCCATTGGTCAACTGGAAAAACGTAATACTGCAGCACGGGTACTGACCCACGACCAGACAGAGAGCACACATTACATCGGGTTTAAAGTCTCTGCAATGGCTGTCTGAGTTTTGGAATCAATTTTAAGATTAGTCTATTGTTTTTTAAAAATCAATCCACGATTGTGCACCACAATACACGTATTTAAGTTTTGTACCCAGTAGGTCCCTCAGGTCCTCTGCCAATGGCCTTTTAACTATCCCAAATCCTAGGACCAAGAGGCATGGAGAGACAGCCTTTAATTACTATGCCCCCAGCCTTTAGTTACTATGCCCCCAGCCTTTAGTTACTATGCCCCCAGCCTTTAGTTATTATGCCCCCAGCCTTTAGTTACTATGCCCCCAGCCTTTAGTTACTATGCCCCAAGCCTTTAGTTACTATGCCCCCAGCCTTTAGTTACTATGCCCCCAGCCTTTAGTTACTATGCCCCCAGTCTTTAGTTACTATGTCCCCAGCCTTTAGTTACTATATCCCCAGCCTTTAGTTACTATGCCCCCAGCCTTTAGTTATTATGCCCCCAGCCTTTAGTTACTATGCCCCCAGTCTTTAGTTACTATGCCCCCAGTCTTTAGTTACTATGCCCCCAGTCTTTAGTTACTATGCCCCCAGTCTTTAGTTACTATGCCCCCAGCCTTTAGTTACTATGCCCCCAGCCTTTAGTTACTATGCCCCCAGCCTTTAGTTACTATGCCCCCAGCCTTTAGTTACTATGCCCCCAGCCTGTAGTTACTATGCCCCCAGCCTTTAGTTACTATGCCCCCAGCCTTTAGTTACTATGCCCCAGCTTTAGTTACTATGCCCCCAGCCTTTAGTTACTATGCCCCCAGCCTTTAGTTACTATGCCCCCAGCCTTTAGTTACTATGCTCCCAGCCTTTAGTTACTATGCCCCCAGCCTTTAGTTACTATGCCCCCAGCCTTTAGTTACTATGCCTCCAGCCTTTAGTTACTATGTCCCCAGCCTTTAGTTACTATGCCCCCAGTCTTTAGTTACTATGTCCCCAGTCTTTAGTTACTATGCCCTCAGTCTTTAGTTACTATGCCCCCAGCCTTTAGTTACTATGTCCCCAGTCTTTAGTTACTATGCCCCCAGCCTTTAGTTACTATGCCCCCAGCCTTTAGTTACTATGCCCCCAGTCTTTAGTTACTATGCCCCCAGCCTTTAGTTACTATGTCCCCAGTCTTTAGTTACTATGCCCCCAGCCTTTAGTTACTATGCCCCCAGCCTTTAGTTACTATGCCCCAGTCTTTAGTTACTATGCCCTCAGCCTTTAGTTACTATGTCCCCAGTCTTTAGTTACTATGCCCCCAGTCTTTAGTTACTATGCCCCCAGCCTTTAGTTACTATGTCCCCAGTCTTTAGTTACTATGCCCCCAGTCTTTAGTTACTATGCCCCCAGCCTTTAGTTACTATGCCCCCAGCCTTTAGTTACTATGCCCCCAGCCTTTAGTTACTATGCCCCCAGTCTTTAGTTACTATGCCCCCAGTCTTTAGTTACTATGCCCCCAGCCTTTAGTTACTATGCCCCCAGCCTTTAGTTACTATGCCCCCAGCCTTTAGTTACTATGCCCCCAGCCTTTAGTTACTATGCCCCCAGCCTTTAGTTACTATGCCCCCAGCCTTTAGTTACTATGCCCCCAGCCTTTAGTTACTATGCCCCCAGCCTGTAGTTACTATGCCCCCAGCCTTTAGTTACTATGCCCCCAGCCTTTAGTTACTATGCCCCCAGCTTTTAGTTACTATGCCCCCAGCCTTTAGTTACTATGCCCCCAGCCTTTAGTTACTATGCCCCCAGCCTTTAGTTACTATGCCCCCAGCCTTTAGTTACTATGCCCCAGCCTTTAGTTACTATGCCCCCAGCCTTTAGTTACTATGTCCCCAGCCTTTAGTTACTATGCCCCCAGCCTTTAGTTACTATGTCCCCAGCCTTTAGTTACTATGCCCCCAGTCTTTAGTTACTATGCCCCCAGCCTTTAGTTACTATGCCCCAGCCTCTGGAATAGCCTGCCAGAGAACCTGAGGGAAGCAGAAATTGTGGACATATCAAACAGATCTTAAAACAACTTTTTAGCATTACTTTTCCAAAGGGTTATTTTTTTAGTCTTTTGTTTGTTATTCTTTAGTTGTATCCTCTTATGTTTGTTGTGTAGTAAATCTAGATGTTGACCATCACTGTGTGGTTAACCTCGTTACTGTGACACATATCCAATTGAATTGGAAGATTTCAGATACTAAGTGAACACGTCTGCTAAGCACAGCAATGTCTGAAACATCCTCGATCCCCCATCGGTGTCTAACCCCTCACATTAAAAAAAATACAAATAATTATATACTGTATATTTAGTTTATTTAACTAGGCAAGTCAGTTAAGAACAAATTCTTATTTACAATGACTGCAAACACTAACCCTGAACGACACTGGGCCAATCACGGCCTGGAACAGCCTGAACACAGCCTGGAATCGATGTCTGTAGTGACGCCTCTAGCACTGTCGATGCAGTGCCTTAGACCGCTGCGCCACCCAGGAGCCACTAGATGACCTTCAGAAGCCTGGGGAGCGGTAGGCATCTCCATGTTGTTCATTATGAATCATTACCCTGATCCTTAGTGGATAACATGACATCACAGGGGTCAGGGGTGAGGCTGTTAACATCCATACTCTTATGATTCAATAGGTTTGATAATGATGGTGAAGCTAACAGATTTGACCTTTAGAAGGTTGATGAAGCTGACAGATATGACCTTTAGAAGGTTGATGAAGCTGACAGATATGACCTTTAGCCGGTTGATATAGTAACTATAATGCAAGAATCCTCACTGTTATGAGGGTTGAAGGCGCTATTGGATTAATATGGAATTTATTCATTAGACTTTCCACAGTAATAGTAATATGCTTACGGACAATAAATACTTAAAATAACTTCTTAATTCCCTGCAAATATACTTAATGAACTTGCCAATGAGCTTCTCATTCTACACTTTCATAGGTGTTTGCTATTTTTCATTTTGAGACATTGCTATGTTCACTATGGAGTCAACACTGTAGGGCAGGCAGGAAGTTACAAAAGGGACTCTGTACTGCTTGTGTTGGTGATTATAATTTGCACCTGCTACAGACACCTCTCTCTCTCTGTCATCTCTCTCTGTCATCTCTCTCTGTCATCTCTCGCTGTCATCTCACTCTGTCATCGCTCTTTGTCATCTCTCTCTGTCATCTCTCGCTGTCATCTCGCTCTGTCATCTCTCTCTGTCATCTCTCTCTGTCATCTCTCGCTGTCATCTCTCGCTGTCATCCCTCGCTGTCATCTCTCTCTGTCGTCTCTCTCTGTCGTCTCTCACTGTCATCGCTCTCTGTCATCTCTCGCTGTCATCTCTCGCTGTCATCTTGCTCTGTCATCTCTCGCTGTCATCTCTCGCTGTCATCCCTCGCTGTCATCCCTCGCTGTCATCCCTCGCTGTCATCTCTCTCTGTCATCCCTCGCTGTCATCCCTCGCTGTCATCCCTCGCTGTCATCTCTCTCTGTCATCCCTCTCTGTCATCCCTCGCTGTCATCTCTCTCTGTCATCTCTCTCTGTCATCTCTCACTGTAATCTCTCACTGTCATCTTGCTCTGTCATCTCTCTCTGTCATCTCTCTCTGTCATCTCTCGCTGTCATCTCTCGCTGTCATCCCTCGCTGTCATCTCTCTCTGTCATCTCTCACTGTCATCTCTCTCTGTCATCTCTCTCTGTCATCTCTCGCTGTCATCTTGCTCTGTCATCTCTCTCTGTCATCTCTCGCTGTCATCTCTCGCTGTCATCCCTCGCTGTCATCCCTCGCTGTCATCTCTCTCTGTCATCCCTCGCTGTCATCCCTCGCTGTCATCTCTCTCTGTCATCTCTCTCTGTCATCTCTCTCTGTCATCTCTCTCTGTCATCTCTCTCTGTCATCGCTCTCTGTCATCTCTCTCCGTCATCTCTCTCCGTCATCTCTCTCTGTCATCTCTCTCTGTCATCTCTCTCTGTCATCCCTCTCTGATCTCTCTGTCATCTCTCGCTGTCATCTCTCTCTGTCATCCCTCTCTGTCATCTCTCTCTGTCATCTCTCTCTGTCCTCTCTCTCTCTGTCATCTCTCTCTGTCCTCTCTCTCTGTCCTCTCTCTCTGTCGTCTCTCTCTGTCGTCTCTCTCTGTCGTCTCTCTCTGTCCTCTCTCTCTGTCCTCTCTCTCTGTCCTCTCTCTCTGTCCTCTCTCTCTCTGTCATCTCTGTCTGTCGTCTCTCTCTGCATACAGGCTGCTCTCAATAAACACTATATTTGGCATTTATCCCAATCGATGACACATTAAAACATTTATTATTAAATAGAGCGAAACGAGATGACCAGGAACTACTTGATTCTCCAATTACATTGGATGAACTACAGGACAAAATACAAACCCTCCAACCCAAAAAAGGCCTGTGCTGTTGATGGTATACTAAATGAAATTATAAAATATACAGACCACAAATTCAAACGGGCTATTCTTAAACTCTTTAACATCATCCTCAGCTCTGGCATCGTCCCCAATATTTGGTACCAAGGCTGATCCCCCCAATCTACAAAAGTGGAGACAAATTTGACCCCAATAACTACCGTGGAATATCAGAAAGTATCATCAATAGCAGAGTCCAATATTTCTCAGTGAAAACATTGTCCTGAGCAAATGTCGATTTGGCTTCTTACCAAAATAGCGTACAACAGACCACGTACAGTAGACACCCTGCATGCCCTTATTGACTAACAAAAACAAAGCCCTCTCATGCTTTGTTAATTTCTAAAAATGATTTTGATTCAATTTTGGCATGAGGTCTGCTATACAAATCAATGGAAAGTGGTGTTGTGGGAAAGCATGTGGACATTATAAAATCAATGTACACAAACAATAGGTGTGCAGTTAAAATTGGCAACAAACACAGATTTCCTTCGCAGAGACAAGGAACAGTCTGCAGCACTCCACTGGCCTCAAATATCTACTGTTTGCAGATGGTCTGGTGAGGTCTGCGGTCCACTCGCTAACCAATACTTCGCAAAACGGGACAAACACGCAACAAGCAGAATTAGGCCCGATACCCCCTAGTTATCTACATCCAGAAAATAGCTGTTCAATTCTACAACCACCTGAAAGGGAAGTGATGCCCACACATTCCACCACAAAGCCCTCACCACAGAGAGATGAACCTAGAGAAGAGACCCTCGGAGTCCTCACCTACAGAGATGAACCTAGAGAAGAGACCCTCGGAGTCCCTCGCTACAGAGAGATGAACTGGGAGAAGAGTCCCGTCAGAGCCCTCGCCTACAGAGATGAACCTGGAGAAGAGACCCCTCGAGTCCTCACCTACAGAGATGAACCCAGAGAAGTCAGGGACCTCACCTACAGAGAGATTAACCTAGAGAAGAGTCAGAGCCCTCACCTACAGAGATGAACCTGAGAAAGAGTCAGAGTCCTCACCTACAGAGAGATGAACCTGGAGAGAGCCCTCACCTGTGACCCTCAAGCCCTCACCTACAGAGAGATTAACCTAGAGAAGAGTCAGAACCCTCACCTACAGAGAGATGAACCTGGAGAAGAGTCCCGTCAGAGCCCTCGCCTACAGAGATGAACCTGGAGAAGAGTCAGAGTCCTCACCTGCAGAGAGATTAACCTAGAGAAGAGACCCCTCAGGTCCTCACCTACAGAGAGATGAACCTGGAGAAGAGTCCCGTTAGATCCCTCACCTACAGAGAGATGAACCTAGAGAAGCGTCCCCTCAGAGCCCTCACCTACAGAGAGATGAACCTAGAGAAGAGTCAGAGCCCTCACCCACAGAGAGATGAACCTGGAGAAGAGTCAGAGCCCTCACCTACAGAGAGATGAACCTGGAGAGGAGTCAGAGCCCTCACCTACAGAGAGATGAACCTAGAGAAGAGTCAGAGCCCTCACCTACAGAGAGATGAACCTGGAGAAGAGTCCCCTCAGAGCCCTCACCTACAGAAAGATGAACCTAGAGAAGAGTCAGAGCCCTCACCTACAGAGAGATGAACCTGGAGAAGAGTCAGAGTCCTCACCTACAGAGATGAACATAGAGAAGAGTCAGAGTCCTCACCTACAGAGATGAACCTAGAGAAGAGTCTTCCCAGCCAGCTGGTCCTGGGGCTCTGTTCACAAAACACAAAGAGACCCCACAGAGCCCCAGCACAGAAACACATGTAGACCCAACCAAATCATGAGAAAACAAAAAGATAATTACTTGACACACTGGAAAGAATCAACCAAAAAACAGAGCAAACTAGAATGCTATTTGGCCCTAAACAGAGAGTACACAGTGGCAGAATACCTGACCACTAAGAACAACCAAATTAAGAATAGCCTTGACTATGTACTGTACAGACTCGGTACAGTGAGCATAGCCTGCTATTGAGAAGCCGCCATAGCCTGTCATCTCTCGAGATCCAGGTCTGCCTTGTGCCCACAAAATGGAGGTGGAAACTGAGCTACACCTCTAACCTCCTGCCAAATGTATGACCATATAGTAGAGAGACATATTTCCCACAGAACACACAGACCCACAAAGAATTTGAAATCAAATCAAACCTGGATAAACTCTCATATCTGTTAGGCGAAATACCGCAGTGTGGAGTCACAGCAGCATCACCATTTATAGTCCGTTGTCATGAGAAACGGACAACCAGAAGAGCACAAAAAAACATTGTAAATACAACCTATATTTATCTGTTTATTTATTTTGTCTTTTATACTTCAACTACGTACACATCGTTACAACACTGTACATAGACACTAATATAACATTTGAAAATGTCTATATTCATTAAAAAAACGTTTGTGAGTGTAATGTTTACTACTGTTTCCCTTGCTTACTACTGTTTCCCTTGTTTACTAATGTTTCCCTTGTTTACTCCCTTGTTTACTAATGTTTCCCTTGTTTACTACTGTTTCCCTTGTTTACTACTGTTTCCCTTGTTTACTAATGTTTCCCTTGTTTACTAATGTTTCCCTTGTTTACTCCCTTGTTTACTAATGTTTACTCTTGTTTCCCTTGTTTACTCCCTTGTTTACTACTGTTTCCCTTGTTTACTACTGTTTCCCTTGTTTACTAATGTTTCCCTTGTTTACTATTGTTTCCCTTGTTTACTAACGTTTCCCTTGTTTACTATTGTTTCCCTTGTTTACTACTGTTTCCCTTGTTTACTACTGTTTCCCTTGTTTACTACTGTTTCCCTTGTTTACTATTGTTTCCCTTGTTTACTATTGTTTCCCTTGTTTACTATTGTTTCCCTTGTTTACTACTGTTTCCCTTGTTTACTATTGTTTCCCTTGTTTACTATTGTTTCCCTTGTTTACTCCCTTCTTTACTATTGTTTCCCTTGTTTACTATTGTTTCCCTTGTTTACTACTGTTTCCCTTGTTTACTATTGTTTCCCTTGTTTACTAATGTTTCCCTTGTTTACTCCCTTGTTTACTATTGTTTCCCTTGTTTACTATTGTTTCCCTTGTTTACTACTGTTTCCCTTGTTTACTACTGTTTCCCTTGTTTACTATTGTTTCCCTTGTTTACTAAGGTTTCCCTTGTTTACTCCCTTGTTTACTATTGTTTCCCTTGTTTACTATTGTTTCCCTTGTTTACTATTGTTTCCCTTGTTTACTATTGTTTCCCTTGTTTACTATTGTTTCCCTTGTTTACTATTGTTTCCCTTGTTTACTAAGGTTTCCCTTGTTTACTCCCTTGTTTACTATTGTTTCCCTTGTTTACTATTGTTTCCTTGTTTACTATTGTTTCCTTGTTTACTATTGTTTCCCTTGTTTACTAATGTTTCCCTTGTTTACTATTGTTTCCCTTGTTTACTACTGTTTCCCTTGTTTACTATTGTTTCCCTTGTTTACTATTGTTTCCCTTGTTTACTCCCTTCTTTACTATTGTTTCCCTTGTTTACTATTGTTTCCCTTGTTTACTACTGTTTCCCTTGTTTACTATTGTTTCCCTTGTTTACTAATGTTTCCCTTGTTTACTCCCTTGTTTACTATTGTTTCCCTTGTTTACTATTGTTTCCCTTGTTTACTACTGTTTCCCTTGTTTACTATTGTTTCCCTTGTTTACTAAGGTTTCCCTTGTTTACTCCCTTGTTTACTATTGTTTCCCTTGTTTACTATTGTTTCCCTTGTTTACTATTGTTTCCCTTGTTTACTATTGTTTCCCTTGTTTACTATTGTTTCCCTTGTTTACTATTGTTTACTATTGTTTCCCTTGTTTACTACTGTTTCCCTTGTTTACTACTGTTTCCCTTGTTTACTACTGTTTCCCTTGTTTACTATTGTTTCCCTTGTTTACTATTGTTTCCCTTGTTTACTACTGTTTCCCTTGTTTACTACTGTTTCCCTTGTTTACTATTGTTTCCCTTGTTTACTACTGTTTCCCTTGTTTACTACTGTTTCCCTTGTTTACTATTGTTTCCCTTGTTTACTACTGTTTCCCTTGTTTACTACTGTTTCCCTTGTTTACTATTGTTTCCCTTGTTTACTACTGTTTCCCTTGTTTACTAATGTTTCCCTTGTTTACTAATGTTTCCCTTGTTTACTAATGTTTCCCTTGTTTACTACTGTTTCCCTTGTTTACTATTGTTTCCCTTGTTTACTACTGTTTCCCTTGTTTACTAATGTTTCCCTTGTTTACTACTGTTTCCCTTGTTTACTACCTTGTTTACTACTGTTTCCCTTGTTTACTACTGTTTCCCTTGTTTACTATTGTTTCCCTTGTTTACTACTGTTTCCCTTGTTTACTAATGTTTGTTTACTTCACTTTTGTTTATTGTCCATTCCGCTTGCTTCGGCAACGTAAACATGTGTTTCCCATGTCAATAAAGCTTTTTGAATTGAATTGAGAGCGGAGAGACAGAACGACATGTCAATAGATGCCGTGTGGTGTGACGCGGCATGACCCTGAGGTCGTGACCTGACGGCGCCCTATCCCCTTCAGACTGAGAGCGTAACAGACCCCCTAAACTCACTCTGTTTCATAACAGATATTACATAGAAAAACGCCAGTGGGACTGTAGTCAATGGTAACTACATTACATTCTGGGTCTCACATTCAATATAAAATACACACTACATCATATGAGTCAGACTCAATTATATGGCTTTACAGGGAACATTGCTCCATTAGAAAGCTGATAGGGAGATGGGGTGTGTCCCAAAATGGCACCCTATTCCTATACAGTGCACTAATTTAGACCAGGGCCTATAGCGCTTTGGTCAAAAGTAGTGCACTATGTAGACAATACAGGTATTTGGGAGGCATCCTAAGTCTATATCAGAATGTTGACATTTACATCAAAAGAACACTGACTCGCTATGTGGTCCACTTCACAATACATCGAACTGTCATTTCACCACGAATTGGAATAGAACAGTCGAGTAGATCCCTGCCTGTAGATGGGACCGTAACCGTTAGCGACAGCAATTCCGACCAATATGTCACAGCGTAATCTCTCACGGAGAGATGTACTTCAACACAACTAGTACCGTAGAATCTGTCAGGAAGGAAAGGGATAGGTGGGATAACGTGCGGCATTAGTTTCTAGTGTTTGGGTTTTTACTCACTGGTTATTTGGACAAAGCAAGATTGCGCAGGTGTTATCATTTTTTGAAATTCCGGAAGAGGAGGAACATTCTATATTCTATTTCTATAGGAACAGAGACCAATGACCAATATGTGGTGCTCTTTGTTTCTGCATTTTATTCATGACAAATGTACAGTGTGTAGAGTCTTAACTTGTAAAGAGAGAGGGTGGAGCTCCTCGTTACGGTTCTGCTCCTTGTTCTAGAATCTCTCGATCTCTTAACATGTGTTAGAATCTCTCGATCTCTTAACATGTTCTAGAATCTCTCGATCTCGTAACATGTTCTAGAATCTCTCGATCTCTTAACATTTTCTAGAATCTCTCGATCTCTTAACATGTTCTAGAATCTCTCGATCTCTTAACATTTTCTAGAATCTCTCAATCTCTTAACATGTTCTAGAATCTCTCGATCTCTTAACATGTTCTAGAATCTCTCGATCTCTTAACATGTTCTAGAATCTCTCGATCTCTTAACATGTTCTAGAATCTCTCGATCTCTTAACATTTTCTAGAATCTCTCGATCTCTTAACATTTTCTAGAATCTCTCGATCTCTTAACATGTTCTAGAATCTCTCGATCTCTTAACATGTATGGACCCAGAACTTAATTGAGCAGCTAAACAATTACTTAAGACTTTAGTTCTGGGATAACCGAGATGTCCCGCGTGACACTATATAAAACACACTGCCAGTCCCCTTGGGTGTACACTTTGATTGGTCAGTCAGAAAATTATAACATTCTTTGTAACATTCTCTGAGTCTTTATTGGTTGCCTGTGAAAGCTGTTTCTGGGCAGGTTGGGGCTTGAAGCATCAGAGTTGTGGGTTTGACCACATGCTGAATAAATTGAACTCTAAGTTAACTCTAACTCCCTTCGGATAAAAATGGCTAAATGACCATGTGATTATTACACTTCCGATGCGTCTGGTTCCTGAAGCTGCATTGAACTCTCAGTTGCTAAAACAAAACCTCTACTTAAAGGGTAAATTGGCAGTTTAAAACCGTAACAAAGCCGGCACCCTGCCATTGTTTTTCGGTAAACAACTGAGGGATGGGGAACTTTATTGGGGCGGGATGGGGAACCTTAACCACTCTCAGATTCATAGAATAAGCTATGGATGCAATGACTGATCATCCATCATGTAAAGAGTACTGCTATAACCATGTATTAAGGCAACACAATTGTTGCTTTACAATGTTTACAAACAATGGTATAAAACTTATATTTTGGGTTCTGATGGGACACGACTGTTAATCTGAGCTCATGAGGCATTTATATAACTTTTCATCAAGAATTGATGGGAATATATAATAAAAATAAACGTTTTTTTTTTTTTAAGTATGTGCCAATTGCAGATTTCCCCATTTAATGGCCATGTGATTATTGTCTGATTCTGGACTGGTATGATTCCCCAGGGCAGGTGTACAGAGAGGCTACCGCTGAGTCCCAAATGGCATTCTATTTCCCTATATAGAGTACTAAAGTAGGACACTATATAGGGAATAGGGATTCCATTTGGGACGCAACCCTAAATAGGCTGTCGGTCCTCTGAGGCTTGGAGGGCCCTGCTGGAGACTCCGCCTTCAGCCAAAAATAACATCATCAAGGACAACAACCACCCGAGCCACTGCCTGTTCACCCCGCTATCATCCAGAAGGCGAGGTCAGTTCAGGTGCATCAAAGCTGGGACCGAGAGACTGAAAAACAGCTTCTATCTCAAGGCCATCAGACTGCTGAAAAGCAATCACTAACTCAGAGAGGCTGCTACCTACATTGAGACCCAATCACTAACTCAGAGAGGCTGCTGCCTACTTTGAGACCCAATCACTAACTCAGAGAGGCTGCTGCCTACTTTGAGACCCAATCACTAACTCAGAGAGGCTGCTGAGACCCAATCACCTCAGAGAGGCTGCTGCCTTGAGACAATCACTAACTCAGAGGCTGCTGCCTACTTTGGGACCCAATAACTAACTCAGAGAGGCTGCTGCCTACACTGAGACCCAATCACTAACTCAGAGAGGCTGCTGCCTACATTGAGACCCAATCACTAACTCAGAGAGGCTGCTGCCTACATTGAGACCCAATCACTAACTCAGAGAGGCTGCTGCCTACATTGAGACCCAATCACTAACTCAGAGAGGCTGCTGCCTACACTGAGACCCAATCACTAACTCAGAGAGGCTGCTGCCTACATTGGGACCCAATCACTAACTCAGAGAGGCTGCTGCCTACATTGAGACCCAATCACTAACTCAGAGAGGCTGCTGCCTACACTGAGGCCCAATCACTAACTCAGAGAGGCTGCCTTTGGGACCCAATCCTAACATTGGGACCCAATCACTAACTCAGAGAGGCTGCTGCCTACATTGAGACCCAATCACTAACTCAGAGAGGCTGCTGCCTACACTGAGACCCAATCACTAACTCAGAGAGGCTGCTACCTACATTGAGACCCAATCACTGACTCAGAGAGGCTGCTGCCTACTTTGAGACCCAATCACTAACTCAGAGAGGCTGCTGCCTACTTTGGGACCCAATCACTAACTCAGAGAGGCTGCTGCCTACATTGAGACCCAATCACTAACTCAGAGAGGCTGCTGCCTACATTGAGACCCAATCACTAACTCAGAGAGGCTGCTGCCTACATTGAGACCCAATCACTAACTCAGAGAGGCTGCTGCCTACATTGAGACCCAATCACTAACTCAGAGAGGCTGCTGCCTACTTTGGGACCCAATAACTAACTCAGAGAGGCTGAGAGACCCAATCACTAACTCAGAGAGGCTGCTGCCAATTGAGACCCAATCACTAACTCAGAGAGGCTGCTACCTACACTGAGACCCAATCACTAACTCAGAGAGGCTGCTACCTACACTGAGACCCAATCACTAACTCAGAGAGGCTGCTGCCTACATTGAGACCCAATCACTAACTCAGAGAGGCTGCTGCCTACATTGAGACCCAATCACTAACTCAGAGAGGCTGCTGCCTACATTGAGACCCAATCACTAACTCAGAGAGGCTGCTGCCTACATTGAGACCCAATCACTAACTCAGAGAGGCTGCTGCCTACATTGAGACCCAATCACTAACTCAGAGAGGCTGCTGCCTACATTGAGACCCAATCACTAACTCAGAGAGGCTGCTGCCTACATTGAGACCCAATCACTAACTCAGAGAGGCTGCTGCCTACATTGAGACCCAATCACTAACTCAGAGAGGCTGCTGCCTACATTGAGACCCAATCACTAACTCAGAGAGGCTGCTGCCTACACTGAGGCCCAATCACTAACTCAGAGAGGCTGCTGCCTACATTGAGACCCAATCACTGGACACTTTAATAAATGAATCACGAGTCACTTTAAACAATGCCACTTTAATCATGTTTAGATATATGACATTACTCATACCACATGTATATACTGTGTTTTATACCATCTATTGTACCTTGCTTATGCCGCTCTGCCATCAATCATCCATATATTTATATGTACAGTTTAAGTCGGAAGTTTACATACACTTAGGTTGGAGTCATTAAAACTCGTTTTTCAACCACTCCACATATTTCTTGTTAAAAACTATAGTTTTGGCAAGTCGGTTAGGACATCTACATTGTGCATGACACAAGTCATTTTTCAACAATTGTTTACAGACAGATTATTTCACTTATAATTCAATGTATCACATTTCCAGTGGGTCAGAGGTTTACATACACTAAGTTGACTGTGCCTTTAAACAGCTTGGAAAATTCCAGAAAATGATGTCATGGCTTTAGAAGCTTCTGATAGGCTAATTGACATCATTTGAGTCAATTGGAGGTGTACCTGTGGATGTATTTCAATGCCTACCTTCAAACTCAGTGCCTCTTTGCTTGACAAATGAAAATTGGGAAAATCTAAAGAAATCAGCCAAGACCTCAGAAAAAAATAAACCTCCACAAGTCTGGTTCATCCTTGGGAGCAATTTACAAACGCCTGAAAGTACCAAATCAAATCAAATCGAAGTTTATTTGTCACATGCGCTGAATACAACAGGTGTAGGTAGACCTTACAGTGAAATGCTAAATACAACAGGTGTAGGTAGACCTTACAGTGAAATGCTGAATACAACAGGTGTAGGTAGACCTTACAGTGAAATGCTTATTTACAGGCTCTAACCAATAGTGCAAAAAAGGTGTTAGGTGAACAATAGGTAGGTAAAGAAATAAAAACAACAGTAAAAAGACAGGCTATATACAGTAACGAGGCTGTATACAGTAATGAGGCTATATACAGTAGCGAGGCTGTATACAGTAATGAGGCTATAAAAGTAGCGAGGCTATATACAGTAGCGAGGCTATAAAAGTAGCGAGGCTATATACAGTAGCGAGGCTATAACAGTAGCGAGGCTATATACAGTAACGAGGCTATAAAAGTAGCGAGGCTATATACAGTAACGAGGCTATATACAGTAACGAGGCTATAAAAGTAGCGAGGCTATATACAGTAACGAGGCTATACAAGTAGCGAGGCTATATACAGTAACGAGGCTATATACAGTAATGAGGCTATAAAAGTAGCGAGGCTATAAAAGTAGCGAGGCTATATACAGTAACGAGGCTATACAAGTAGCGAGGCTATATACAGTAACGAGGCTATATACAGTAACGAGGCTATATACAGTAACGAGGCTATAAAAGTAGCGAGGCTATATACAGTAATGAGGCTATATACAGTAACGAGGCTATAAAAGTAGCGAGGCTATATACAGTAACGAGGCTATACAAGTAGCGAGGCTATATACAGTAACGAGGCTATATACAGTAACGGGGCTATAAAAGTAGCGAGGCTATATACAGTAACGAGGCTATACAAGTAGCGAGGCTATATACAGTAACGAGGCTATATACAGTAATGAGGCTATAAAAGTAGCGAGGCTATATACAGTAACGAGGCTATATACAGTAACGAGGCTATAAAAGTAACGAGGCTATATACAGTAACGAGGCTATATACAGTAACGAGGCTATATACAGTAACGAGGCTATAAAAGTAGCGAGGCTATATACAGTAACGAGGCTATATACAGTAACGAGGCTATAAAAGTAGTGAGGCTATATACAGTAGAGAGGCTATAAAAGTAGCGAGGCTACATACAGACACCGGTTAGTCAGGCTGATTGAGCTAGTATGTACATGTAGATATGGTTAAAGTGACTATGCATATATGATGGACAGAGAGTAGCAGTAGTGTAAAAGAGGGTTTGGTGGGTGGTGGGACACAATGCAGATAGCCCGGGAAGTCTTGGTTACGTTGAGGGATAGGTTGTTCATCTGTACAAAAAATATTACACAAGTATAAACACCATGGGACCACGCAGCCCTCATACCGCTCAGGAAGGAGACTCATTCTGTCTCCTAGAGATGAACATACTTTGGTGCGAAAAGTGCATATCAATCCCAGAACAACAGCAAAGGACCTTGTGAAGATGCTAGAGGAAACAGGTACAAAAGTATCTATATCCACAGTAAAACAAGTCCTATATCGACATAACCTGAAAGGCCACTCAGCAAGGAAGAAGCCACTGCTCCAAAACTCCCAGAAAAAAAGCCAGACTACTGTTTGCAGCTGCACATGGGTACAAAGGTCATACTTTTTGGAGACATGTCCTCTGGTCTGATGAAACAAAAATAGAACTGTTTGGCCTGTTGTCCGGTCCTCTGGTAGTCTCTATGGGGTGCCACGGGTTCAATTCTTGGGCAGACTCTCCTCTCTGTATACATCAATAATGTCCCTCTTGCTGCTGGCGATTCTGTGATCCACCTCTACGCAGACGACACCATTCTGTATACTTCTGGCCCTTCTTTGGACATTGTGTTAACTAACCTCTAGATGAGCTTCAATGCCATACAACTCTCATTCCGTGGCCTCCAACTGCTCTTAAATACAAGTAAAACTAATTGCATGCTCTTCAACCGATCGCTGCCCGCACCTGCCCGCCTGTCCAGCATCACTACTCTGGACGCTTCTGACTTAGAGTATGTGGACAACTACAAATACCTAGGTGTCTGGTTAGACTGTAAACTCTCCTTCCAGACTCACATGAAACATCTCCAATCCAAAATGAAACCTTGAATCGGCTTCCTATTTTGCAACAAAGCATCCTTCACTCATGCTGCCAAACATACCCTTGTAAAACTGACCATCCTACCAATCCTCGACTTCGGCGATGTCATTTACAAAATAGCCTTCAACACTCTACTCAACAAATTGGATGCAGTCTATCACAGTGCCATCCGTTTTGTCACCAAAGCCCCATATACTACCCACCACTGCGACCTGTATGCTCTCGTTGGCTGGCCCTCGCTTCATACTGTCGCCAGACCCACTGGCTTCAGGCCATCAACAAGACCCTGCTAGGTAAAGTCCCCCCTTATCTCAGCTCACTGGTCACCATAGCAGCACCCACCTGTAGCACACGCTCCAGCAGGTATATCTCTCTAGTCACCCCCAAAACCAATTCCTCCTTTGGCCGCCTCTTTTTCCAGTTCTCTGCTGCCAATGACTGTAACGAACTGCAAAATCACTAAAGCTGGAGACTCTTACCTCTTACCTCCCTCACTAGCTTTAAGCACCAGCTGTCAGAGCAGCTCACAGATCACTGCACCTGTATATAGCTCATCTGTAAATAGCCCATCCAATCTACCTCATCCCCATACTGTATTTATTTACTTAACTTGCTCCTTTGCACACCAGTATCTCTACTTGTAGATTAATCTTCTGCACACCCTACCATTCCAATTTTTAATTGCCATATTGTAATTACTTCACCACCCTGGCCTATTTATTGCCTTACCTCTCTTATCCTACCTCATTTGCACATGCTGTATATAGATTTTTCTACTGTATTATCAACTGTATGTTTGTTTACTCCATCTGTAACTCTGTGTTGTTGTATGTGTCAAACTGCTTTATCAAACAAGCTTTATCTTGGCCAGGTCGCAGTTGCAAATGAGAACTTGTTCTCAACTAGGCTACCTGGTTAAATAAATAAATAAAATGACCATCGTTATGTTTGTAGGAAAAAGGGGGAGGCTTGCAAGCCGGGAAGAACACCATCCCAACCGTGAAGCATGTGGGTGGAAGCATCATGTTGTGGGGGCTTTGCTGCAGGAGTTAAACAATTTAAAGGCAATGCTATCAAATACTAATTTAGTGCATGTAAACTTCTGACCCCTGGGAATGTGATGAAAGAAATAAAAGCTGAAATAAATCATTCTCTCTACTATTATTGTTATTATTACATTCTTAAAATAAAGTGCTGATCCTAATTGACCTAAAACTGGGATTTTTTACTTGATTAAATGTCAGGAATTGCCAAATACATTTAAACTCAGTTTTTCACAAAGGTGTATGTAAACTTCCGACTTCAACTGTACACATTCTCATTCACCCCTTTAGATTTGTGTGTATAAGGTAGTTGTTGTGAAATTGTTAGAATACTTGTTAGAGATTACTGCACTGCTGGAACTAGAAGCGCAAGCATTTCGCTACACTCACATTGCTAACCATGTGTACTTGACAAAAGCTGTGGGAGTCATGGAACTGTCTGTCTGTCTGTCTGTCTGTCTGTCTGTCTGTCTGTCTGTCTGTCTGTCTGTCTGTCTCCGTCTGTCTGTTTGTCTCCGTCTGTCTGTCTGTCTGTCTGTCTCCGTCTGTCTCCGTCTGTCTGTCTCCGTCTGTCTGTCTGTCTGTCTGTCTGTCCGTCCGTCCGTCCGTCCGTCCATCCAAAGGTGGTCTTTGAAGTAAAGTGAATCTTCTCTCAGAGGCAGAAGCGTGCAGGGACACACACTCTTACTATCTCCCAGCTGCTAATCTCATAAAGCCCTGATTGGTGGAGTGCTGCAGACTGCTTCTGGAAGGTTCTCTCATCTCCACAGAGGAACTCTGAAGCTCTGTCAGAGTAGCCATCGGGTTCTTGGTCGCCTCCTGACAAAGGCCTTTCTCCCGATTGCTCAGTTTGGCCGGGCGGACAGCTCTAGGAAGAGCCTAGGTGGTTCCAAATGTCTTCCATTTAGGAATGATGGAGGCCACTGTGTTCTTGAGGACCTTCAATGCTGCATACATTTTTGGTACCCTTCCCAGACCTGTGCCCAGATCCTGTCTCGGAGCTCTGCGGACAATTCTTTGACCTCAGAGCTTCGTTTTTGCTCTGACATTAACTGTCAACTGTGGGACCTTATATAGACAGGTGTGCCTTCCAAAGCATGTCCAATCAATTAAATTTACCACAGTTGTAGAAATATCTCAAGGATGATCAATGGAAACAGGATGCACCTGAGCTCAATTTTGAGTCTTATAACACAACACATAAGATATTTATGTTTTGTTTTTGTGTGAAAAAAAACCCAAAGTTTTCACTTGGTCATTATAGGGTATTGTGGGTAGATTGATGAGTATTTGTTTCTTTTTTTTAATCCATTTTAGAATAAGGACGTTACGTAACAAAATGTGGAAAAGGGGGAGGGATCTGAATACAAAATGAGGGAAAGGGGGAGGGGTCTGAATACAAAATGTGGGGAAGGGGGAGGGGTCTGAATACAAAAATGTGGGAAAGGGAGGTCTGAATACTTGCAAAATGCACTGTAATACTTGGTCTTGTCAGTTACAGTTCAGAATAGTTTTTTTTTTATACCAAGGTCAGTTTAGTAAAATCTTGCCTTGTTTCTGCCCTGTCTTTGGTTTAGTATATCAATGGGTTTCTGCACTACACCTGACCATGTAGTAGGAGAAATAAAAAATAATGTAATTTAACAGGAAAACTCTACTGCACTTAAACAGAGTTTTACACTTATCAAGACTGTACTTTTCCCCCATATAGGGAACATTGATTTAGTTCCAGTATTCTGCTAGTACCAAGCTAAAAAAGAAGCAAACTGCTCATAGCGTGGAACTGTGAAAAATGGCTTTTATTTACCTTGGTTTCACAGTAACTTAATACAGTTACAGCTAAACATGACCCCCATTTTCTCCAAAACACAATACAACAGAGGCAGGATACTTGTCCACATGATTAAACATGTATTTAATGTTGCAAAAAATGACATTAACTAATTTTCGACCAAATGAGCAGTTACTGCCTTGTTGCTTGGTAGGGCAGTTTACTGTAGTGAACCATTATCTGACTGTTTGCACTAGATACTCACTGTCTGCGTGGCTGCGTTTGACTTGGCACATTCATTGTGGGTATAAATAAGGAAAGGTACACTGGTGTCCAACAGAAATCCCATCATTCATCAGCCTGAGGTGTTCTGCACCTAACCTTGAGACATTTATTCAGCCATCAATTGGCAGTGCTTGTTAGAGAGAGAGAGTGATAGGGAGGCAGAGAAAGAGGTGTCACGAACCAGCTCCTAGCCCGTAACAAAGAGGGAGACAACCTTAGAGATAACGAAATAACAACAAATATATTTATTAAACAAAGTAAACTACATCCTAGTAAGAATGCCGTGTGTGTAGTCCGTAGAGTAAGTGAGGGAACTAAAATCCGACAGTGTGTCTGCGTGGAGAGAGTCTCCTCGAATGAATGGGGGACAGGTGTATGAGTCCCAATTCGCTGACAAACCCTCCCGGCTCCGCCCACCGACATCCTATTAAGGAAAACAAGAGCAAAGAGAAAGAATTTGGACAGACAGAGTGGGAGGGTCGTCACAGAGGAGAGAGGCAGAGAAAGAGGAGAGAGAGAGAGAGAAAGAGGGAGGGAGAGATATAGAATGAAAGAGAGAAGGAGCGAGAGAGAAAGAGAGAAAGAGAGAGGGAGGGAGGGAGAGATATAGAATGAGAGAGAGAAGGAGCGAGAGAGAAAGAGAGAGGGAGGGAGGGAGAGATATAGAATGAGAGAGAGAAGGGCGAGAAAAGAGGAGAGATATAGAATGAGAGAGAGATAGAATGAGAGAGAGAAAGAGGAGGGAGAGATATAGAATGAGAGAGAGAAGGAGCGAGAGAGAGAAAGAGGGAGGGAGAGATATAGAATGAGAGAGAGAAGGAGAGAGAGAGAGAGAAAGAGGGAGGGAGAGAGAATGAGAGAGAGAAGGAGCGAGAGAGAGAGAGAAAAGAGGGAGGGAGGGAGATATAGAATGAGAGAGAGAGAGAAAGAGGAGAGAGATATAGAAAGAGAGAGGGAGGAGAGAGAGGAGAGAAAGAGAGGATGAGAGAATGCAGAGAGAGAAGGAGCGAGAGAGAGAGAGAAAGAGGAGGGAGAGATATAGAATGAGAGAAGGAGCGAGAAAGAGGGAGGGATATAGAATGAGAGAAAGAGAGAGAGGAGAGAGAAAAAAGAGGAGGGAGAGATATAGAATGAAAGAAAGAAAAGAGAGAAAGATGCTCACATAACTTTCATTAGTTGGCTAAGGTTAGCATGAGAGAGAGAAAGAGGGAGTGGAAAACATTCTATACTTTTTGACATGTTATCATGTTAAAGAGGAGGGAGAGATATTACTGCCACACCAGCAGTCATGAGACATGAGAGTAAAATTCCAGAGGGAGGGAGTCACTATAATCTCTTTGATGCACTCTGAGAAGGAGCGAGAGAGAGAGAGTGTTGAGTATAGAATGAGAGAGAGAGAAAGAGGGAGGGAGGGCAGAGTGAGAGAAAGAGAGAGAGGGGAGAGAGAAAACAATTGAGAGAGGGAGAGAGAGAGAGAAAGAAAGAAAGAGAGAGATGCTCACATAACTTTCATTAGTTGGCTAAGGTTAGCATGCTAGCTAGTCACAGTGCCTTCAGAAAACATTCTCACCCCTTTACTTTTTCCACATGTTATCATGTTACTAGGGCTCGTTGACCATGTGCACCTTACACCAGCAGTCATGAGACATGACTGCAGTAAGCACAGACTGTTTGAGTCACTATAATCTCTTTGTATGCACTCTGGTTTTGTGTTGGTAATACCTGTCTCTAATGGCCTGGTACTCAGGGCTCTATTGTCCCTCCATCAGGTCCTAATGATCTGGTACTCAGGGCTCTACTGTCGCTGACATCAGGTCCTAATGGTCTGGTACTCAGGACTCTATTGTCCCTCCATCAGGTCCTAATGGCCTGGTACTCAAGGGCTCTATTGTCCCTCCATCAGGTTCTAATGGCCTGGTACTCGGGGCTCTATTGTCCCTCCATCAGGTCCTAACGGCCTTGTACTCGGGGCTCTATTTCCCCCCCATCATGTCTTAGTGGCCTGGTACTCAGGGCTCTATTGTCCCTCCATCAGGTCCTTATGGCCTGTTACTCAGGGCTCTATTGTCCCCCATCAGGTCCTAATGGCCTGGTACTCAGGGCTCTATTGTCCCTCCATCAGGTCCTAATGGCCTTGTACTCGGGGCTCTATTGTCCCTCCATCAAGTCCTAATGGCCTGGTACTCAGGGCTCTATTGTCCCTCCATCGGGTCCTAATAGCCTGTTACTCAGGGCTCTATTGTCCCCCATCGGGTCCTAATGGCCTGGTACTCAGGGCTCTATTGTCCCCCATCAGGTCCTAATGGCCTGGTACTCAGGTCTCTACTGTTGCTGACATCAGGTCCTAATGGTCTGGTACTCAGGGCTCTATTGTCCCTCCATCGGGTCCTAATAGCCTGGTACTCAGGGCTCTATTGTCCCTCCATCAAGTCCTAATGGCCTGGTACTCAGGGCTCTATTGTCCCTCCATCAGGTCCTAACGGCCTGGTACTCAGGGCTCTATTGTCCATCCATCGGGTCCCTACCGAAAGTGGCTGTGCCATTCTGATAACCATCTGCTAGGTGGTTGCTACTTAAAGTCCCCAGGACATTCACAGTATTAGTCACGACTGCCTTCTCTTCTTGTGCGCCAGAGGCATGGAATAATCTACAATCCATGCTTCATCTAGATATGTTACTGCCACTGAATGAATGTAAAATATTCATGTGTTACAGAGGAGCCTTTTTTAAATCAGGAATGAAAACCAGGCCTGGTGTCTCCAATATTTCATAGTATTCTATTGTTTCCAGTCCTTGTCTTATATTATCTCCAATGTATCGTCCATGTTAAAAAACCTGTCTGATTAGGATGAATAATATCTGACAATACTTTTTCAATTTTAATGCGCCAAGCATTTTGCCGGGATTTTGCATCACAACACTGAAGTGTAAAGAGGTCTACATTTTTTAAAATGGACTGGATCTTTATATATACACCATTTGGGTCCTGTTTCAGTAATAATGATATCAGACCTTCTTGTTGCGTGTCTGATAATCTACCGTTTACATAGGAGTGGTTAAAACCTGTTACGGCTAGACGTTCCGCTAGCGCCAAATTCACATTAAATTACTATTAACATTTCATGAAATCACACATGCAATACACCAAATTAAAGCTACACTTGTTGTTAAACCAGCCAACGTGTCAGATTTCAAAAAGGCTTTACGGCAAAAGCAAACCATTCTATTATCTAAGGATAGCACCCCATCAAACGAACACAGACAATCATATTACAACCCGCCAGGCGCGACACACAACTCAGAAATAAAGATATAATTCATGCCTTACCTTTGACGAGCTTCTTCTGTTGGCACTCCAATATGTCCCATAAACATCACAAATGGTCCTTTTGTTCAATTAATTTCGTTGTTACATATCCAAAATGTCCATTTATTTGACGCGTTTGATCCAGAAAAACACAGGTTCCAACTAGCGCAACATGACTACAAAATATCTCATAAATTACCTGTAATCTTTGTCCAAACATTTCAAACAACTAATACAACTTTAGGTATTTTTTTATGTAAATAATCAATAACATTTCAGACGGGATAAACTGTGTTCAATACCGGAGGACAACAAAGTGGAGCGTGCTTTCAAGTCACGCGCCTCTAACAAACAGTACACTTCACTCAACCCTCGTTCTGAACAGGGCTACTTCTTCATTACACAAAGGAAAAACTTCAACCAACTTCTAAAGACTGTTGACATCCAGTGGAAGCGATAGGAACTGCAAGCAAGTGAAATCCAGATCCCCATAGAAAACTCATTGGGTATGAGAGTGGCCTCAAAAAAACAAAATCCTGGATGGTTGGCCTTGGGTTTCTGCCAAATAAGCTCGGTTATACTCACAGAAATCATTCAAACAGTTTTAGAAACTTCAGAGTGTTTTCCATCCAAATCTACCAATAAGATGCATATCCTAGCTTCTGGGCCTGAGTAGCAGGCAGTTTACTTTGGGCATGTTTTTCACCCGGATGTGAAAATACTGCCTCCTAGCCCGAAGAGGATTTATTAAAACATGCTAATAAGGGTCCTCTGAGTATATGAAAAAAAGTTTAGTATACTTCCACTGGTATGCCATCCAGCCCTGAGTTTGGTATACTTCCACTGGTATGCCATCCAGCCCTGGAGTTTGGTATACCTCCTCTGGTATGCCATCCAGCCCTGGAGTTTGGTATACTTCCACTGGTATGCCATCAAGCCCTGGAGTTTGGTATACTTCCACTGGTATGCCATCCAGCCCTGGAGTTTGGTATACTTCCACTGGTATGCCATCCAGCCCTGGAGTTTGGTATACTTCCACTGGTATGCCATCAAGCCCTGGAGTTTGGTATACTTCCACTGGTATGCCATCCAGCCCTGGAGTTTGGTATACTTCCACTGGTATGCCATCCAGCCCTGGAGTTTGGTATACTTCCACTGGTATGCCATCAAGCCCTGGAGTTTGGTATACTTCCACTGGTATACCATCCAGCCCTGGAGTTTGGTATACCTCCACTGGTATGCCATCCAGCCCTGGAGTTTGGTATACCTCCACTGGTATGCAATCCAGCCCTGGAGTTTGGTGTACTTCCACTGGTATGCCATCTAGCCCTGGAGTTTGGTATACCTCCACTGGTATGCCATCTAGCCCTGGAGTTTGGTATACCTCCACTGGTATGCCATCTAGCCCTGGAGTTTGGTATACCTCCACTGGTATGCCATCCAGCCCTGGAGTTTGGTATACCTCCTCTGGTATGCCATCAGGCCTGGAGTTTGGTATACCTCCTCTGGTATGCCATCCAGCCCTGGAGTTTGGTATACCTCCTCTGGTATGCCATCCAGCCCTGGAGTTTTCCCAGCCTTAAATGCTTTAATTGCTTCAGGAAGTTGCTCCTCTGTAATGTGGCCTTCACATGAGTCTTTCTGTACAGCTGTTCATTTTACATTATTATTAGGAACAAAATCCATACAATTAGTTTCATTTAGTGGAGATGGAGGAGACTGAAACGAAAACATATTCTTAAAGTACTTTACTTCCTCTTTCCAAATATATTTTGGTGAATCATGCGTGACTCCATCATTTGTAACAATGTTTAATACATTTGTTTTGGTAGCATTTCTATATTGAAGATTGAAAAAGAATTTGGTACATTTTTCCCCATATTCCATCCAGTTCTTTATTTTTATAGTATATTACACTGGATCTTTCCTGAATAAGTTCCTCCATTTATTTTTGTTTTTCTTATTCTTATGCCTCTATGGTACAGATTTTATTGCTATCTAACTGTACTGTTAGTCCTTCAATTTCCTTTGTTAATATGGACTCTTTTGATCGAAATTGCTTTTGTTTTATAGATGAGTACTGAATTGCATTGCCTCTAAAGGCACATTTAAAAGTGTCCCATACAATAAGGGGATCTGCTGTACCTATGCTATGTCTGAAAAAGTCAGTTATAAATTATTCTCTCCTAGTTCTAAACAATTTATAATCCAGTAGGCTTTGATTACATTTCCAATATCCTCGCCCACGTGGAAATGCTGTAAGAGTAATATACAGTGGGGAAAACAAGTATTGGATTCACTGCCGATTTTGCAGGTTTTCCTACTTACAAAGCACGTAGAGGTCTGTAATTTTTTATCATAGGTACACTTCAACTGTGAGAGACGGAATCTAAAACAAAAATCCAGAAAATCACAATGTAGGATTTTTAAGTAATTAATTAGCAATCAATTGATAATCAAATATAATCAGATGCTCTGATGTGGGAAACATGTTTTATCACTGGATACAGGGCGATTAATACGCCTAAGGTGTGTGTGTGTGTGTGTGTGTGTGTGCGATTAATACGCCCAGTAAAAGCAGCTATGGTCTCCCACCGTTCAATCACCACACACACAGGCATAAACACACACACAGGCATAAACACACACACAGGCATAAACACACACACAGGCATAAACACACATACACACACCGCTCTGTTTTATCACTGGGTGATGGCTAATGTGATGGTGTGTGCGTGTGTGTGTATGTGTGTGTGTGTGTGTGCGTGCGTGTGCGTGTGCGTGCGTGTGCGTGTGTGTGTGCGTGTGTGTGTGCATGCGTGTGTGTGTGTGCGTGTGCGTGCGTGTATGTGCGTGCGTGCGTGCGTGTGTGTATGTGTGTGTGCGACTGTAATTAGAATGTCAACGGCCTGTGTTTCTCCTCTTGCTCAAACCCCACTGTCGACACATCACACTCTCTATAAAGTTGATAGACCTGAGCGTTGTATTTAATGCTCTGGAACTAAACGGGTTGTAGCCACGTAATAGGCCTTCAGATGTGATGTCATCGGTTGTGACCAATCGTGTAATTTATTATTAATAGTTCATTTCCAGAATATCCTGTATAAACAAAGGTTCAATGAAAATAATGTGTAAAGTGGTGTGTGGGTAAAGAGGAGGGGGGGGGACAGGGGGACTCTGGGTTCTTTTGAAGATAGGTTACCCCCCCCCCCCCGCGATGAGGGAGAGTCCCTAGGCCGCGGGGCCGACAGGTGACCTTTAACCTTGCGTCTGTGTCTTCTTATGTCCATGACGTCAACTCTAACGGCTCTCTAACCTGCATCTTTATACTGACTTGAACTCTGACCCCTGACCTCCCATACAGTGTTAACCGTATACACCTTCACTCTCACCTGCTCTTCATCCTTCTCATCTTAACCGTAACCTTCCTCTTTTCAAAAACATACCTTACCTCAATCGCTCCCCTCTCCCTGCAGATTGAGGAGATAGTGACCAGTATCCAGGATGAGACTGAGGGCGTTCCCATCAGAACTGTCAAGAGCTTCCTGACCAAGATACCCAGCGTCGTCACAGGTGAAAAGTGTAGAGTTGCAGACAGACGCGTCTTTGTGTGTATCTGGCCAACACACGCACGCACGCACACACACACACACGCACGCACGCACGCACACACACACACACATCACCACAGAGCCACAGAGGACCAGAGCAGCATATCAATGAACACTATTTCTAATGCGCAACGGCTGGCGCTCACGCGGATATATAGAGAGAGAGACACACACACGGATATATAGAGAGAGAGAGAGACACACACACGGATATATAGAGAGAGAGACACACACACGGATATCAAGAGAGAGAGACACACACACAGATATCGAGAGAGAGAGAGAGAGAGAGACACACACACAGATATCAAGAGAGAGAGACACACACACGGATATCGAGAGAGAGAGAGAGAGAGACAGACACACAGATATCAAGAGAGAGAGACACACACACGGATATCAAGAGAGAGAGACACACACACAGATATCAAGAGAGAGAGACACACACACAGATATCAAGAGAGAGAGACACACACACGGATATCAAGAGAGAGAGACACACACACAGATATCAAGAGAGAGAGACACACACACAGATATCAAGAGAGAGAGACACACACACAGATATCAAGAGAGAGACACACACACAGATATCGAGAGAGAGAGACACACACACAGATATCAAGAGAGAGAGACACACACACAGATATCAAGAGAGAGAGACACACACACGGATATCGAGAGAGAGAGAGACACACACAGATATCGAGAGAGAGAGACACACACACAGATATCGAGAGAGAGAGAGAGAGAGACAGACACACACACGGATATCGAGAGAGAGAGAGAAACACACACACGGATATCGAGAGAGAGACACACACACAGATATCGAGAGAGAGAGACACACACACAGATATCGAGAGAGAGAGACACACACACAGATATCGAGAGAGAGAGAGAGAGAGAGACACACACACGGATATCAAGAGAGAGAGACACACACACAGATATCAAGAGAGAGAGACACACACACAGATATCAAGAGAGAGAGACACACACACGGATATCAAGAGAGAGAGACACACACACAGATATCGAGAGAGAGAGAGAGAGAGACAGACACACACACGGATATCGAGAGAGAGAGAGAAACACACACACGGATATCGAGAGAGAGAGAGACACACACACACGGATATCGAGAGAGAGAGAGACACACACAGATATCGAGAGAGAGAGAGAGAGAGACAGACACACAGATATCGAGAGAGAGAGACACACACACAGATATCGAGAGAGAGACACACACACAGATATCGAGAGAGAGAGAGAGAGAGACAGACACACACACGGATATCGAGAGAGAGACACACACACGGATATCGAGAGAGAGAGAGAGAGAGACAGACACACACGGATATCGAGAGAGAGAGAGACACACACAGATATCGAGAGAGAGAGAGAGAGAGACAGACACACAGATATCGAGAGAGAGACACACACACAGATATCGAGAGAGAGAGAGAGAGAGACAGACACACACACGGATATCGAGAGAGAGAGAGAACACACACACGTGTTTCTCTCGAGAGAGAGAGAAACACTCAGATATCGAGAGAGACACTCTGAGAGAGAGAGAGACACACCACTCTCTCTCCGTGTTTCTCTCTCTCCTCTCTCTCCTGTTTCTCTCTCTTTCTCTCTCTCCCTCTCTCTCCCTCTCTCTCCGTGTTTCTCTCTCCCCTCTCTCCGTGTTTTCTCTCTCTCTCCCTTTCTCTCCGTGTTTCTCTCTCTCCCTCTCTCTCCGTGTTTCTCTCTCTCCCTCTCTCTCCGTCTTTCTCTCTCTGTTTCTCTCTCTCTGTTTCTCTCTCTCCCTCTCTCTCCGTGTTTCTCTCTCTGTTTCTCTCTCTCCCTCTCTCTCCGTCTTTCTCTCTCTGTTTCTCTCTCTCCCTCTCTCTCTGTGTTTCTCTCTCTGTTTCTCTCTCCCTTTCTCTCCGTGTTTCTCTCTCTGTTTCTCTCTCTGTTTTCTCTCTCCGTCTTTCTCTCTCTGTTTCTCTCTCTCTCTATCCCTCTTTGTTTATCTCTCAATGTTTCTCTCTGTTTCTCTCTCCCTCTTGCTCTCTCCCTCTCTCTCTTTGTTTCTCTCTCTGTTTCTCTCTTCTCTCTCTGTGTCTACCAGGTGCAGACATAGTGCAGTGGCTGATGAAGAACCTAGCCATTGAGGATCCTGGTGGGTACACATCATGAAGACTATATATATATATATATATATATATATATATATATATATGTTGTATTCAATGGCAATTAAAGCTTACTAAACATGTAATAACACGCTTTATAAACTATTAATAGAGCATGTGTTACATGTTTGTAATGGTCTCTTCCTTGTCGCATACTCTACGTGGATATAATTCAGCATAATGAGTTTTCTATTGAAAAGCTGAAACATCTTGACAAGCATTCAGTAAAGTATGAGTCCGTTATGAACTGACTGTTGACATCTAGTGGAAGCCATAGGAACTGCAATTTGGGTCCTAATAAATCGGGTTTCCCGTAGAAAAGCATTGGAAAATCCAATGACCTCAATTGGATGGTTTGTCCTCGGGGTTTCGCCTGCCAAATCAGTTCTGTTACACCCACAGACATTATTTTAACAGTTTTAGAAACTTTAGAGTGTTTTCTATCTATATGTATATCCTATATGCTTCTGGGCCTGAGCAGCAGGCAGTTTACTTTGGGCTTTTCATCCGGACGTCAAAATACTGCCCCCTATCCTTAAGAAGTTTTAATAAGCATTCAGTAAAGTATGAATCTGTTATAAACCAGTAATAAGGCCCGAGGTGGTGTGGTATATGGCCATTATATCACGGCTAAGGGCTGTTCTTGACCTCGACGCAATGCGGCGTGCCTGGATACAGCCCTTAGCCGCGGTATATTGGCCATATATCACAAACCCCTGAGGTGCCTTAATGCTATTATAAACTGGTTTACCAATGTAATTAGAACAGGACAAATAACTGTTTTGTCATACCCGTGGTATACGGTCTGATATACCACGGCTGTCAGGCAATCAGCAACTGGGCTTTAATCACCCAGTTTATAATTTTAAGTAAGTCACTGACTGTGTTCCATCCTTTTCCTGTAGCTGAGGCGATGCACATCGGGAGTCTGATTGCTGCTCAGGGATATTTCTTCCCCATCTCTGATCACGTCCTGTCACTCAAAGATGATGGATCCTTCTATCGCTTCCAGGTGAGCAGTAAGACCATATAAGGCTACAAGGCAGCTTCCAGGTGAGCAGTAAGACCATATAAGGCTACAAGGCAGCTTCCAGGTGAGCAGTAAGACCATATAAGGTTATAAGGCAGCTTCCAGATGAGCAGTAAGACCATATAAGGCTACAAGGCATCTTCCAGGTGAGCAGTAAAACCATATAAGGCAGCTTCCAGGTGAGCGGTAAGACCATATAAGGCTACAAGGAAGCTTCCAGGTGAGCAGTAAGGCCATATAAGGCAGCTTCCAGATGAGCAGTAAGACCATATAAGGCTACAAGGAAGCTTCCAGGTGAGCAGTGAGGCTACAAGGAAGCTTCCAGATGAGCAGTAAGACCATATAAGGGTATACATTGCCAGTGAGGGAAACTGCACCAACGTGACCAGTTGTTCTCTCATGCTACTTCCTGGTCTCTATCTCAGTCTAGAGAGGGAGATATGGCTTCTCCAAAGTGCTTCCCTGCATTCATCTGACTGATTGAGGGGGACAAATATTTAATTTAACTAGGCAAGTCAGTTAAGAACAAATTCTTATTTTCAATGACGGTTTAGGAACAGTGGATTAACTGCCTGTTCAGGGGCAGAACTTCAGATTTGTACCTTGTCAGCTCGGGGATTTGAACATGAAACCTTTCGGTTACTAGTCCAACGCTCTAACCACTAGGCCACCCTGCCGCCCCAAATATACTGTAAAGTACCAATTACTTTCCAATTCAGTCATGGAACCAAATCAAAAACCAACCTGATCCGTGATCCGTACGACACAACACCACACCCGCTAAGATACTTCCTCTGTTTCTACAAAGGGGGTCTGTGACCCCCATTAATAATGAATGGTGGAATATCCTGTGAAATATTTATCACAACTGAACCCACAGAGAGAACAGTTAAGGGGGTCTCTATTCACACAGAGCCTCTCAGAGTAGGAATGTTGATCTAGGATCAGGTTCCCTTTATAATCCACATAATGTTATTCATTATGATCTTAAAGGCCAAACTGATCCCAGATCAACATTCCTACTCTGAGATGCTTGTACCAGGAGGCTCAGAGACCTTCACAGAGGGAAAACAAAACATTCTATTCCATGTACAGTATAGTGCACTACTTTTGGACCAGAGCCCTGTGCGCCCTATGGGCCCCGGTCAAAAGGAGTGCACTACATAGGGAATAGGGTGCCACTTGGGATGCAGTCGATGACATTTCACCTCCTACCTACGTGGAGGGAACGCATCCCCTTCACAGCAGTCAGCCAGCCAGTCAGAAAGCTGAATAAAATAAGTGAATGTTTGGAGAGAACGATGCAGGAGTTGACCTTGATTCCTCCTCTTAAATAAGTGAATGATTGGAGAGAACGATGCAGGAGTTGACCTTGATTCCTCCTCTTAAAGAAGTGAAGTGAAGACAAGTCTGTGAATTATAACACATCTGTGAGTGCTTACACTTGTCCTATTTTACACATGTGAACTGGAAATGTGTTTAATTTTTTTGTGTGCACATTCTAACGCTCGCTGAGATACTCTTAGAGAGTGGGATCATGGAGCAGAGTAGAGTAAAGTGCCTTGCTCAATGGCACATCGGCATATTTTTCACCTTGGGGAATCGAACTAGCAACCTTACGGTTACTGCCCCCATGCTCTAACCACTAGGCTACCTGTCACCCTAGTGAACGTTAAGGGGGAGGAGGTGGAGTGTGTTTTGAATTTATAATGATAAACCACAATACAAGTTATTAGCATTTAATTTGTTTAGCAGAACGACAAAGAGAAGAAAAAAAAACGAACAACAGAGAAAATGCCGTTTTCTTTCGGAAGCGTTCGCAGCATGACAAATGGAAAGCCGTCTACTGGATATTTATTTCTGTTGAATCAACTACACTGAACTAAAATAGAAACGCAAACACGCAACCATTACAAAGATTTTACTGAGTTACAGTTCACATGAGGAAATCAGTCCATTTAAATAAATGTATTAGGCCCTAATCTATGGATTTCACATGACTGGGAATACAGATATGCATCTGTTGGTCAAAGATCAGAAAACCAGTCAGTATCTGGTGTGACCATTTGCCTCATTCAGCGTGACACTTCTCCTTCGCATAGAGTTGATCAGGCTGTTGATTGTGGGCTGTGGAATGTTGTCCCACTCTTCAATGGCTGTGCAAAGTTGCTGGATATTGAAGGAACTGGAACACACTGTCGTGCACATTGATCCAGAGCATCCCAAACATGCTCAATGGGTGACATGTCTGGTGAGTATGCAGGCCATGGAAGAACTGGGACATTTCCAGCTTCCAGGAATTGTGTACACATCTTTGCAACATGAGACTGTGAACTATCATGCTGAAACATGAGGTGATGGTGGCGGATGAATGGCACGACAATGGGCCTCAGGATCTCTGCAATTTGTGCATTCAAATTGCCATCGATAAAATGCAATTGTGTTCTTTGTCCGTACCCTAACCCCACCGCCACAATGGGGCACTATGTCCACAACGTTGACATCAGCAAACCACCCGCCATATATGTGCTCTGCGAAGGCCGGCACTGCCAAATTCTCTTACATGACTTTGGAGGCGGCTTATGGTAGAGAGATTAACATTAAATTCTCTGGAAACAGCTCTGGTGGATATTCCTTTAGTCAGCATGTCAATTGCACACTCCCTCGAAACTTGGGACATCTGTGCCATTATGTTGTGTGACAAAAC
Source organism: Oncorhynchus nerka (assembly GCF_034236695.1). Taxonomy (NCBI): domain Eukaryota; kingdom Metazoa; phylum Chordata; class Actinopteri; order Salmoniformes; family Salmonidae; genus Oncorhynchus; species Oncorhynchus nerka. Next base: position 32,994 of record NW_027039594.1, read on the forward strand.
TGCACATTTTAGAGGGGCCTTTATTGTCCCCAGCACAAGGTGCATCTGTGTAATGATTATGCTGTTTAATCAGCTTCTTGATATGCCACACCTGTCAGGTGGACGGATTATCTTGGCAAAGGAGAAATGCTCACTAACAGGGATGTAAACTAATTTGTAGGCAACATTTTAGAGAATTACATTTGTTGTGCATTATGGGAAATTTCAGCTCATGGGACAAACACTTTACATGTTACATTTATATATTTGTTCAGTGTATATATCTTTACAAAATGCCAAATGTTTTTACTGTAAATTATTGCCTCTTTAATATTGTCCCCATGCCTTTCACCTCTCAATAATACCTTCATTCTCTCCATTCTCTCTTCTCCTCCGCTCTTCTATCCAAACATCTCTCTATTCCTCTCCTCTCTGTTTCTCCTCCCTCTTCTATCCAAACATATCTCTATTCCTCTCCTCTCTGTTTCTCCTCCCCTCTTCTATCCAAACATCTCTCTATTCCTCTCCCTCTGTTTCTCCTCCCCCTTCTATCCAAACATCTCTCTATTCCTCTCCTCTCTGTTTCTCCTCCCCCTTCTATCCAAACATCTCTCTATTCCTCTCCTCTCTGTTTCTCCTCCCCTCTTCTATCCAAACATCTCTCTATTCCTCTCCTCTCTTTTTCTCCTCCCCCCTCTTCTGTCCAAACATCTCTCTATTCCTCTCCTTCCCTCCTGGCCTCTTCTGTCCAAACATCTCTCTATTCCTCTCCTTCTCTCCTGCCCTCTTCTGTCCAAACATTTCTATATTCCTCTCCTTCTCTCCTATCCTCTTCTATCCACTTCTCCCACACTTGACCCTCAGGCTCCATATTTCTGGCCTTCTAACTGCTGGGAACCAGAGAACACAGACTATGGTAAGTCCATAGAAATGGTATAACAAATCAAAGCTCTGTGATAGGTGGAGAGTCCTTCACTGAAGGGGCTAGAAATCATAAGACCATCTCCTATAGGACAGTGTCAACCATCACTCCCGAAGAACATTATAGATAGCTCACAGCTCTCAGAGCAGTCACAATCAGGAGACTACTCAGCTCCAGTGGACATCTCCCTGGGTGAGCAGGGAGGAACTAAATATAATCAGGGACTAGGACCAGGAGAGGGTGAAGAGGAGGGGGGATGGATGGATGGATGGAAGATGAGTGGGATGGATGGATGGATGGATGGAAGATGAGTGGGATGGATGGATGGATATGGGGAGAGGGAGAGCGGGATGGATGGATGGATATGGGGAGAGGGAGAGTGGGATGGATGGCTGGATATGGGGAGAGGGAGAGTGGGATGGATGGATGGATATGGGGAGAGGGAGAGAGGGATGGATGGATGGATATGGGGAGAGGGAGAGTAGGATGGATGGATGGATGGATATGGGGATGGAAGGAGAGGGAGAGGGATGGATGGATGGATATGGGGAGAGGGAGAGTGGGATGGATGGATGGATATGGGGAGAGGGAGAGTGGGGATGGATGGATGGATATGGGGAGACGGGGGAGAGTGGGATGGAGGGGGATGGATATCGGGGGTTTGAACTTGCAACCTTCCGTACTGGGGATGGGGAGAGAGGGATGGATGGAGAGGGGATGGATGGATGGATGGATATGGGGAGAGGGAGAGTGGGATGGATGGATGGATATGGGGAGGGAGAGTGGGATGGATGGATGGATATGGGAGAGAGGGGATGGATGGATGGATATGGGGAGAGGGATGGATGGATGGGATGGATGGATGGTTAACTGCCTGGGGAGAGAGAGAGCGGGATGGATGAACTTGCAACCTTGGGGACTCTAACCACTCTAAGCTGAGTGGGATGGATGGATGGATGGACGATATAGTGGGATGGATGGACTAGGAGGTGGATGGATGGAATGGGGAGAGGGAGAGTGGGATGGATGGATGGATATGGGGAGAGGGAGAGTGGGATGGATGGATGGATATGGGGAGAGGAGAGTAGTGGGATGGATGGATGGATATGGGGAGAGGGAGAGAGGGATGGATGGATGGATATGGGGGGAGAGGGAGAGGGGGATGGATGGATGGATATGGGGAGAGGGAGAGTGGGATGGATGGATGGATATGGGGAGAGGGGAGAGTGGGATGGATGGATGGATATGGGGATATGGGGAGGGAGAGTGGGATGGATGGATGGATATGGGAGAGGGAGAGTGGGATGGATGGATGGATGGATATTTAACCAGGGAGTTTAAGAACACATTCTTATTTTCAGTGGGATGGAACATGGATGGATAGGGGCAGAAGACAGATTTGTACCTTTGTCAGCTGGGGTTTGATAGATGGATGGCTCTAACCATATGGGGAGGGGGAGAGTGGGATGGAAAAAGTGGGGATGGATGGATGGATGGATGGATATGGGGAGAAAGGAGAGTGGGATGGATGGATGGATATGGGGAGAGGGAGAGTGGGATGGATGGATGGATGGATGGATGGATGGATATGGGAGAGGGAAAGTGGGATGGATGGATGGATATGGGGAGAGAGGGAGTGGGATGGATGGATGGATATGGGGAGAGGGAGAAGTGGGATGGATGGAGATGGGATATGGGATGGATGGATGGATGGATGTGGGGGAGAGGGAGAGTGGGATGGATGGATGGATATGGGGAGAGATGGAGATGGATATGGGATGGATGGATGGATGGATGGGGAGAGGGAGAGTGGGATGGATGGATGGATATGGGGAGAGGGAGAGTAGGATGGATGGATGGATATAGGGAAAGAGGGAGAGTGGATGGATGGATGGATGGATGGATATGGGGAGAGGGAGAGTGGGATGGATGGATGGATATGGGGAGAGGGAGAGTGGGATGGATGGATGGATGGATGGATATGGGGAGAGGGAGAGTGGGATGGATGGATGGATATGGGGAGAGGGAGAGTGGGATGGATGGATGGATATGGGGGGAGAAGAGTGGGATGGATGGATGGATATGGGGAGAGGGAGAGTGGGATGGATGGATGGATGGATGGATATGGGGGAAAGTGGGATGGATGGATGGATGGATGGATGGAAGTGGGGAGAGGGAGAGTGGGATGGATGGATGGATGGATATGGGGAGAGGGAGAGTGGGATGGATGGATGAATGGATATGGGGAGAGGGAGAGTGGGATGGATGAGATGGATATGGGGAGAGAGAGAGTGGGATGGATGGATGGATATGGATGGATGGAGGGAGATTAGAATGGGATGGATGGATGGATATGGGGAGAAGGAGAGTGGGATGGATGGATGGATGGATGGGATGGATGGAGAGGGAAAGTGGGATGGATGGATGGATATGGGGAGAGAGAGAGTGGGATGGATGGATGGATATGGGAGAGGAGTGGGATGGATGGATGGAGTGATGGATGGATGGATGGATATGGGGAGAGGGAGAGTGGGATGGATGGATGGATATGGGGAGAGGGAGAGTGGGATGGATGGATGGATATGGGGAGAGGAGAGTGGGATGGATGGATGGATGGATGGATGGATATGGGGAGGGGGGAGAGTGGGATGGATGGATGGATATGGGGAGAGGGAGAGTGGGATGGATGGATGGATGGATGGATGGGGAGAGAGAGAGTGGGATGGATGGATGGATGGATATGGGGAAGGAGAGTGGGATGGATGGATGGATGGATATGGGGGAGAGAGAGAGTGGGATGGATGGATGGATATGGATGGAGAGGGAGAGGAGATGGATGGATGGATGGATGGATATGGGGAGAGGGAGAGTGGGATGGATGGATGGATATGGGGGAGAGGGAGAGTGGGATGGATGGATGTGGGGAAAGTGGGATGGATGGATGTGGGGAGAGGGAGATAGAGAAGAGAAGGTAAGAGCAATGCAGGGTGAGGAAGGGAGGAAGGGAGGAAGGGATGGGTGGAGAGGGAGAGGGATGAATGGATTGAAGGGAAAGGATTTTACAGAACCACTGATAAGGCTCAGTCTCAGGTCTCTCTCTCTCTCTCTCTCTCTCTCTCTCTCTCTCTCTCCCCCCTCTCTCTCTCTCTCTCTCTCTCTCTCTCTCTCTCTCTGTCTCTCTCTCTCTCTCTCTCTCTCTCTCTCTCTCTCTCTCTCTCTCTCCCTCTCTCCTCCAGCTATCTATCTGTGCAAGAGGACCATGCAGAACAAGACTCGTTTGGAGCTGGCTGATTATGAGGCGGTAGGTACCAGTGTCATGTGATTATGAGGCCGTGGGTACCAGTGTCATGTGATTATGAGGCGGTGGGTACCAGTGTGATGTGATTATGAGGCCGTGGGTACCAGTGTCATGTGATTATGAGGCCGTGGGTACCAGTGTGATGTGATTATGATGGATGTGGATGGCCAGTGGGATGGATGGATGGTACCAGTGCGATGTGATGTGATGGATGGATGAGGCGGTGGGTACCAGTGTCATGTGATTATGAGGCGGTGGGCACCAGTGTGATGTGATTATGAGGTCATGGGTACCAGTGTCATGTGATTATGAGGTCATGGGTACCAGTGTCATGTGATTATGAGGTCGTGGGTACCAGTGTCATGTGATTATGAGGCGGTGGGTACCAGTGTCATGTGATTATGAGGCGGTGGGCACCAGTGTCATGTGATTATGAGGCGGTGGGCACCAGTGTGATGTGATTATGAGGTCGTGGGTACCAGTGTCATGTGATTATGAGGCGGTGGGCACCAGTGTGATGTGATTATGAGGTCGTGGGTACTGGTGTCATGTGATTATGAGGCGGTGGGTACCAGTGTCATGTGATTATGAGGCCGTGGGTACCAGTGTCATGTGATTATGAGGCCGTGGGTACCAGTGTGATGTGATTATGAGGCCGTGGGTACCAGTGTGATGTGATTATGAGGCCGTGTGTACCAGTGTCATGTGATTATGAGGCGGTAGGTACCAGTGCGATGTGATTATGAGGCGGTAGGTACCAGTCTCGTTCTACGTCCCAAATGACACCCTATTCCCTATATCGTGAACTACTTTTGACCAGGGCCTATAAGAAAATGTGGGACACAGGCCTGGAGTGTCCAAAATCGTAGATTATAGTATCCATCAATATGACTGTCTGTAAACACTGTAAACATTACGCGTAAAGCTCTCCCCTCCCTCCCTCCCTCCCTCCCTCCCTCCCTCCCTCCCTCTCCTCTCCCCTCCCTCCCTCCCTCTCCTCTCCCTCCCTCCCTCCCTCCCTCTCCTCTCCCTTTCTCCCTCTCTCTCCCTCTCTCCCCTCCTTCTCTCCATTAATCAGGAGAACCTAGCCAGACTACAGAGAGCCTTCACTAGGAAGTGGGAGTTTATCTTCATGCAGGCCGAGGCTCAAGTCAAGTAAGTGAAGTTGTCGTGTGTGTGTGTGTGTGTGTGTGTGTGTGTGTGTGTGTGTGTGTGTGTGGGCTGTTCTTAAACCTAAAATCGTCAAAAGTCCCTACAAGGATAGTAAAAGGACATTTCCCCCATCCTCATGAGGACAAAGGCTATTTTAAGCTTAGGGTTAGGTTTAGGGGTTAGGGTTACCATTAGTGTTACAATTAGGGTTATGGTAAATGTAAAGGGTTAGTTTTAGGGTTAGGGTTATAGGTTTAGGGTTAGTTTTAGTGTTTGGATTAAGGTTAGGGTTAGGCTTATGTTTAGGGGTTAGGGAAAATATGATTTTGAATGGAAATCAATTTTAGGTCCCCACAAGGACAGAATAACCAAGTGTGTGTGTGTGTTTTCTTCTGTTTATATTAGTAAGTGTATTGTATTTGGTTGGATGTTTATTTATTACTAAGGAAACACCCTTAGGCTATGTTTAACACAGTCTTCTTCTCCCTCTCTCTCTCTCTCTCTCTCTCTCTTCTCCCTCTGTCCTCTCTCTCTCTCTCTCTCTCTCTCTTCTCCCTCTGTCCTCTCTCTCTCTCTTCTCCCTCTGTCCTCTCTCTCTCTCTCTCTCTTTCTTTCTTTCTTTCTTTCTTTCTTTCTTTCTCTCTCCCTCTGTCCTCTCTCGCTCTCTCTCTCTCCCTCTTTCTTTCTTTCTCTTCTCCCCTGTCCTCTCTCTCTCTCTCATTCTCTCTCTCTCTCTCTCTCCCTCTTTCTTTCTCTCTCTCTCTCCCCCCTCTCTTCTTCTTCTTCTCCAGGATCGACAGGAAAAAGGATAGAATTGAGAGGAAGATTCTAGATAGTCAAGAAAGAGCTTTCTGGGATGTCCATAGACCTGTGGTATGTGTGAGTGAGTGAGTGAGTGAGTGAGTGATTATGTGGTGGTGTGTGTGTGAGTGAGTGGTGGTGTGTGAGTGAGTGAGTGGTGGTGTGTGAGTGAGTGAGTGAGTGAGTGAGTGAGTGAGTGAGTGAGTGAGTGAATGAGTGAAACATTACTGTACCTGGACTGCTAACACTGAATTTCTATTTTGAAAAGGTTTCCTTACAGTGTGTGCCTGCTGACATAGGTGGTTGATCCTGTGATTATGTTCTACAGCCAGGTTGTGGTGAACAGTGTGTGACAGAGTGGATGGGTCAGTGAAATGCAGACGGTGAGGAACCCACAGAGAGTCAAGAAGGTACTGGTGACAGGAGGGGTAGTGATTCACTAGACTGTGGCCAGAACTATTGGGTTGGTGTAAGTGGGTGGGTCACAAGACAATGTTGAAGGCTTTACAAAAATAAAGTTTGAATATTGAGGAATGGGATGGTAACATAGCACACTTCCCTCTTCTTTCTTCTCTTAAATTTCTCTCTCCTTCTCTCCATCCCCCTGTCCAGTCAGTGTATGGTCTGATAGACGAGGGTCAGTCTCAGAGCCCTGTACACACACCATCACAAATAGCCAGAAAAAGCACCAAAGCGGACGTGGAGAAAGAGGTACTTCTGTGTGTTCTTTTGGATGTTGGATGTTCTATTAGATGTTATATTGGTTGTTGTATGTTATATTACATGTTCTGTTGGATGTTCTATTAGATGTTTGATGTTCTATTAGATGTTGTATGTTCTATTAAATGTTCTATTAGATGTTGTATGTTCTATTAGATGTTCTATTAGATGTTGTATGTTCTATTAGATGTTGCATGTTCTATTAGATGTTCTATTAGATTTTGGATGTAATTTTAGATGTTGGATGTTCTATTTGATGTTCTATTAGATGTTGGATGTTCTGTTAGATGTTGTATGTTCTATTAGATGTTGTATATTATATTAGATGTTTTATGTTCTATTAGATGTTGGATGTTCTATTAGATGTTATATTAGATGTTGAATGTTCTATTAGATGTTGAATGTTCTATTAGATGTTATATTAGATGTTGGATGTTATATTAGATGTTGGAAGTTACATTAGATGTTGGATGTTATATTAGATGTCGGATGTTATATTAGATGGTGGATGTTATATTAGATGTTCTGTTAGATGTTGGATGTTATATTAGATGTTCTATTATATGTCTATTGGATGTAATTTTAGATGTTGGATGTTCTATTGGATGTAATTTTAGATGTTGGATGTTCTATTAGATGTAATTTTAGATGTTGGATGTTCTATTAGATGTTGTATGTTCTTTTAGATGTTGTATGTTCTATTAGATGTTGGATGTTCTATTAGATGTCATTTTGGATGTTGTATGTTCTATTGGATGTTGGATGTTCTATTAGATGTTCTATTAGATGTATGTTCTATGAAATGTTGTATTAGATGTTGTATGTTCTATTAAATGTTCTATTAGATGTTATATATTCTATTAGATGTTGTGAATTCTATTAAATGTTGTATGTTCTATTAGATGTTGTATGTTATATTAGATGTTGTATGTTCTATTAGATGTTGTATGTTATATTAGATGTTATATTAGATGTTGTATGTTCTATTAGATGTTGTATGTTATATTAAATGTTCTGTTAGATGTTATATGTTCTATTAAATGTTCTATTAGATGTTCTATTAGATGTTTTATGTTCTATTAATGTTGTATGTTCTATTAGATGTTGTATGTTCTATTAGATGTTGTATGTTGTATGTTCTATTAGATGTTGTATGTTCTATTAAATGTTCTATTAGATGTTGTATGTTCTATTAGATGTTGTATGTTATATTAGATGTTCTATTATATGTTGTATGTTCTATTACATGTTCTATTAGATGTTGTATGTTATATTAAATGTTCTATTAGATGTTATATGTTCTATTAAATGTTCTATTAGATGTTGTATGTTCTATTAGATGTTGTATGTTATATTAGATGTTCTATTAGATGTTGTATGTTATATTAAATGTTCTATTAGATGTTATATGTTCTATTAAATGTTCTATTAGATGTTCTATTAGATGTTTTATGTTCTATTAATGTTGTATGTTCTATTAGATGTTGTATGTTCTATTAGATGTTGTATGTTGTATGTTCTATTAGATGTTGTATGTTCTATTAAATGTTCTATTAGATGTTGTATGTTCTATTAGATGTTGTATGTTATATTAGATGTTCTATTAGATGTTGTATGTTATATTAAATGTTCTATTAGATGTTATATGTTCTATTAAATGTTCTATTAGATGTTATATGTTCTATTAAATGTTCTATTAGATGTTGTATGTTATATTAAATGTTCTATTAGATGTTGTATGTTATATTAAATGTTCTATTAGATGTTATATGTTCTATTAAATGTTCTATTAGATGTTGTATGTTATTATGTTCTATTAGATGTTGTATATTCTATTAGATGTTCTATTAAATGTTCTATTAGATGTTGTATGTTCTATTAAATGTTCTATTAGATGTTTTATGTTCTATTAATGTTGTATGTTCTATTAGATGTTGTATGTTCTATTAGATGTTGTATGTTATATTAAATGTTCTATTAGATGTTGTATGTTATATTAAATGTTCTATTAGATGTTATATGTTCTATGTTCTATTAGATGTTGTATGTTATATTACATGTTGTATTAGATGTTTTATGTTCTATTAGATGTTCTATTAGATGTTCTATTAGATGTTGGCTGTAATATTAGATGTTCTATTAGATGTTGTATATTCTATTAGATGTTCTATTAAATGTTCTATTAGATGTTGTATGTTCTATTAAATGTTCTATTAGATGTTGTATGTTCTATTAAATGTTCTATTAGATGTTGTATGTTCTATTAAATGTTCTACAATATGTTGTATGTTATATTCAATGTTCTATTAGATGTTGTATGTTCTATTAAATGTTCTACAATATGTTGTATGTTATATTCAATGTTCTATTAGATGTTGTATGTTATATTCAATGTTATATTAGATGTTGTATGTTCTATTATATGTTGTATTAGATGTTGTATGTTCTATTAGATGTTATATTAGATGTTGTATGTTCTATTAGATGTTGTATTGGATGTTGTATGTTCTATTAGATGTTGTATGTTGTATTAGATGTTGTATGTTCTATTAGATGTTATATTAGATGTTGTATTGGATGTTGTATGTTCTATTAGATGTTGTATGTTGTATTAGATGTTGTATGTTCTATTAGATGTTCTATTAGATATGTTGTATGTATTAGATGTTGTATTATATGTTTAGATGTTGTATGTTCTATTAGATGTTGTATTAGATGTTGTTCTATTAAATGTTGTATTAGATGTTGTATGTTCTATTAGATGTTGTATGTTCTATTAGATGTTGTATTAGATGTTGTATATTAGATGTTGTATGTTGTATTATATTAGATGTTGTATGTTCTATTAGATGTTATATTAGATGTTGTATGTTCTATTAGATGTTGTATTGGATGTTGTATGTTCTATTAGATGTTATATTAGATGTTGTATGTTCTATTAGATGTTGTATGTTCTATTAGATGTTGTATTAGATGTTGTATGTTCTATTAGATGTTATATTAGATGTTGTATGTTCTATTAGATGTTGTATTAGATGTTGTATGTTCTATTAGATGTTATATTAGATGTTGTATGTTCTATTAGATGTTGTATTGGATGTTGTATGTTCTATTAGATGTTGTATGTTGTATTAGATGTTGTATGTTCTATTAGATGTTATATTAGATGTTGTATTGGATGTTGTATGTTGTATTAGATGTTGTATTATATGTTGTATGTTGTATGTTCTATTAGATGTTGTATGTTGTATTAGATGTTGTATTATATGTTGTATGTTGTATGTTCTATTAGATGTTGTATTATATGTTGTATGTTATATTATATGTTGTATGTTCTATTAGATGTTGTATGTTCTATTAGATGTTGTATGTTCTATTAGATGTTGTATGTTCTATTAGATGTTGTATGTTCTATTAGATGTTCTGTTAGATGTTGTATGTTCTATTAGATGTTGTATGTTCTATTAGATGTTGTATGTTCTATTAGATGTTGTATGTTCTATTAGATGGTGGTAGTTATATTGTATGTTCTATTAGATGGTGGTAGTTATATTGTATGTTCTATTAGATGGTGGTAGTTATATTGTATGTTCTATTAGATGGTGGTAGTTATATTGTATGTTCTATTAGATGGTGGTAGTTATATTGTATGTTCTATTAGCTGGTGGTAGTTATATTGTATGTTCTATTAGATGGTGGTAGTTATATTGGACAGTGTATGTTCTATTAGATGGTGGTAGTTATATTGGACAGTGTATGTTCTATTAGATGGTGGTAGTTATATTGTATGTTCTATTAGATGGTGGTGGTTATATTGGACAGTGTATGTTCTATTAGATGGTGGTGGTTATATTGGACAGTGTATGTTCTATTAGATGGTGGTAGTTATATTGGACAGTGTATGTTCTATTAGATGGTGGTAGTTATATTGTATGTTCTATTAGATGGTGGTGGTTATATTGTATGTTCTATTAGATGGTGGTAGTTATATTGGACAGTGTATGTTCTATTAGATGGTGGTAGTTATATTGTATGTTCTATTAGCTGGTGGTGGTTATATTGTATGTTATATTAGATGGTGGTAGTTATATTGTATGTTCTATTAGCTGGTGGTGGTTATATTGTATGTTCTATTAGATGGTGGTAGTTATATTGTATGTTCTATTAGATGGTGGTGGTTATATTGGACAGTGTATGTTCTATTAGATGGTGGTGGTTATATTGTATGTTCTATTAGCTGGTGGTAGTTATATTGGACAGTGTATGTTCTATTAGATGGTGGTAGTTATATTGTATGTTCTATTAGCTGGTGGTGGTTATATTGGACAGTGTATGTTCTATTAGATGGTGGTAGTTATATTGTATGTTCTATTAGATGGTGGTAGTTATATTGTATGTTCTATTAGATGGTGGTAGTTATATTGTATGTTCTATTAGATGGTGGTAGTTATATTGGACAGTGTATGTTCTATTAGATGGTGGTAGTTATATTGTATGTTCTATTAGATGGTGGTAGTTATATTGTATGTTCTATTAGATGGTGGTAGTTATATTGTATGTTCTATTAGCTGGTGGTGGTTATATTGGACAGTGTATGTTCTATTAGATGGTGGTAGTTATATTGTATGTTCTATTAGATGGTGGTAGTTATATTGGACAGTGTATGTTCTATTAGATGGTGGTAGTTATATTGTATGTTCTATTAGATGGTGGTAGTTATATTGTATGTTCTATTAGATGGTGGTAGTTATATTGTATGTTCTATTAGCTGGTGGTGGTTATATTGTATGTTCTATTAGATGGTGGTAGTTATATTGGACAGTGTATGTTCTATTAGCTGGTGGTAGTTATATTGTATGTTCTATTAGCTGGTGGTAGTTATATTGTATGTTCTATTAGATGGTGGTTGTTATATTGGACAGTGTATGTTCTATTAGATGGTGGTAGTTATATTGTATGTTCTATTAGATGGTGGTGGTTATATTGGACAGTGTATGTTCTATTAGATGGTGGTAGTTATATTGGACAGTGTATGTTCTATTAGATGGTGGTTGTTATATTGGACAGTGTATGTTCTATTAGATGGTGGTGGTTATATTGTATGTTCTATTAGCTGGTGGTAGTTATATTGGACAGTGTATGTTCTATTAGATGGTGGTAGTTATATTGTATGTTCTATTAGCTGGTGGTGGTTATATTGGACAGTGTATGTTCTATTAGATGGTGGTAGTTATATTGTATGTTCTATTAGATGGTGGTAGTTATATTGTATGTTCTATTAGATGGTGGTAGTTATATTGTATGTTCTATTAGCTGGTGGTGGTTATATTGGACAGTGTATGTTCTATTAGATGGTGGTAGTTATATTGTATGTTCTATTAGATGGTGGTAGTTATATTGGACAGTGTATGTTCTATTAGATGGTGGTAGTTATATTGTATGTTCTATTAGATGGTGGTAGTTATATTGTATGTTCTATTAGATGGTGGTAGTTATATTGTATGTTCTATTAGCTGGTGGTGGTTATATTGTATGTTCTATTAGATGGTGGTAGTTATATTGGACAGTGTATGTTCTATTAGCTGGTGGTAGTTATATTGTATGTTCTATTAGATGGTGGTAGTTATATTGTATGTTCTATTAGATGGTGGTAGTTATATTGGACAGTATATGTTCTATTAGATGGTGGTAGTTATATTGTATGTTCTATTAGATGGTGGTAGTTTTATTAATATGTTCTATTAGATGGTGGTAGTTATATTGGACAGTGTATGTTCTATTAGATGGTGGTAGTTATATTGTATGTTCTATTAGATGGTGGTAGTTATATTGGACAGTGTATGTTCTATTAGATGGTGGTAGTTATATTGTATGTTCTATTAGATGGTGGTGGTTATATTGGACAGTGTATGTTCTATTAGATGGTGGTAGTTATATTGTATGTTCTATTAGATGGTGGTAGTTATATTGTATGTTCTATTAGCTGGTGGTGGTTATATTGTATGTTCTATTAGATGGTGGTGGTTATATTGGACAGTGTATGTTCTATTAGATGGTGGTAGTTATATTGTATGTTCTATTAGCTGGTGGTAGTTATATTGTATGTTCTATTAGATGGTGGTGGTTATATTGGACAGTGTATGTTCTATTAGATGGTGGTAGTTATATTGTATGTTCTATTAGATGGTGGTAGTTATATTGGACAGTGTATGTTCTATTAGATGGTGGTGGTTATATTGGACAGTGTATGTTCTATTAGCTGGTGGTAGTTATATTGTATGTTCTATTAGATGGTGGTTGTTATATTGGACAGTGTATGTTCTATTAGATGGTGGTAGTTATATTGTATGTTCTATTGTTATATTGACAGTGTATGTTCTATTAGATGGTGGTAGTTATATTGGACAGTGTATGTTCTATTAGATGGTGGTTGTTATATTGGACAGTGTATGTTCTATTAGATGGTGGTAGTTATATTGTATGTTCTATTAGATGGTGGTAGTTATATTGTATGTTCTATTAGATGGTGGTAGTTATATTGTATGTTCTATTAGCTGGTGGTAGTTATATTGTATGTTCTATTAGCTGGTGGTAGTTATATTGTATGTTCTATTAGATGGTGGTAGTTATATTGTATGTTCTATTAGATGGTGGTAGTTATATTGGACAGTGTATGTTCTATTAGATGGTGGTAGTTATATTGTATGTTCTATTAGATGGTGGTAGTTATATTGTATGTTCTATTAGATGGTGGTTGTTATATTGGACAGTGTATGTTCTATTAGCTGGTGGTAGTTATATTGTATGTTCTATTAGATGGTGGTAGTTATATTGTATGTTCTATTAGATGGTGGTAGTTATATTGTATGTTCTATTAGATGGTGGTAGTTATATTGTATGTTCTATTAGATGGTGGTAGTTATATTGTATGTTCTATTAGCTGGTGGTAGTTATATTGTATGTTCTATTAGATGGTGGTAGTTACATTGTATGTTCTATTAGATGGTGGTAGTTATATTGTATGTTCTATTAGATGGTGGTAGTTATATTGGACAGTGTATGTTCTATTAGCTGGTGGTAGTTATATTGTATGTTCTATTAGATGGTGGTGGTTATATTGTATGTTCTATTAGATGGTGGTAGTTATATTGTATGTTCTATTAGATGGTGGTGGTTATATTGTATGTTCTATTAGATGGTGGTAGTTATATTGGACAGTGTATGTTCTATTAGATGGTGGTGGTTATATTGTATGTTCTATTAGATGGTGGTAGTTATATTGTATGTTCTATTAGATGGTGGTGGTTATATTGTATGTTCTATTAGATGGTGGTAGTTATATTGTATGTTCTATTAGATGGTGGTGGTTATATTGTATGTTCTATTAGCTGGTGGTGGTTATATTGGACAGTGTATGTTCTATTAGATGGTGGTAGTTATATTGGACAGTGTATGTTCTATTAGATGGTGGTAGTTATATTGTATGTTCTATTAGATGGTGGTAGTTATATTGTATGTTCTATTAGATGGTGGTAGTTATATTGGACAGTGTATGTTCTATTAGATGGTGGTAGTTATATTGTATGTTCTATTAGATGGTGGTAGTTATATTGTATGTTCTATTAGCTGGTGGTAGTTATATTGTATGTTATGTTCTATTAGATGGTGGTAGTTATAGTGTATGTTCTATTAGATGGTGGTAGTTATATTGTATGTTCTATTAGATGGTGGTTGTTATATTGTATGTTCTATTAGATGGTGGTAGTTATATTGGACAGTGTATGTTCTATTAGATGGTGGTAGTTATATTGTATGTTCTATTAGATGGTGGTAGTTATAGTGTATGTTCTATTAGATGGTGGTAGTTATAGTGTATGTTCTATTAGATGGTGGTAGTTATATTGTATGTTCTATTAGATGGTGGTAGTTATATTGTATGTTCTATTAGCTGGTGGTGGTTATATTGGACAGTGTATGTTCTATTAGATGGTGGTAGTTATATTGTATGTTCTATTAGCTGGTGGTGGTTATATTGGACAGTGTATGTTCTATTAGATGGTGGTAGTTATATTGTATGTTCTATTAGCTGGTGGTTGTTATATTGTATGTTCTATTAGATGGTGGTGGTTATATTGTATGTTCTATTAGATGGTGGTAGTTATATTGGACAGTGTATGTTCTATTAGATGGTGGTTATATTGTATGTTCTATTAGATGGCATTGGTAGTTATATTGTATGTTCTATTAGCTGGTGGTAGTTATATTGTATGTTCTATTAGATGGTGGTAGTTATATTGTATGTTCTATTAGCTGGTGGTTGTTATATTGTATGTTCTATTAGATGGTGGTAGTTATATTGGACAGTGTATGTTCTATTAGATGGTGGTTGTTATATTGTATGTTCTATTAGATGGTGGTAGTTATATTGTATGTTCTATTAGATGGTGGTAGTTATATTGTATGTTCTATTAGATGGTGGTAGTTATATTGGACAGTGTATGTTCTATTAGATGGTGGTGGTTATATTGTATGTTCTATTAGATGGTGGTAGTTATATTGTATGTTCTATTAGATGGTGGTAGTTATATTGGACAGTGTATGTTCTATTAGATGGTGGTGGTTATATTGGACAGTGGATGTTCTATTAGATGGTGGTAGTTATATTGGACAGTGGATGTTCTATTAGATGGTGGTAGTTATATTGGACAGTGTATGTTCTATTAGATGGTGGTAGTTATATTGTATGTTCTATTAGCTGGTGGTAGTTATATTGGACAGTGAATGTTCTATTAGATGGTGGTGGTTATATTGGACAGTGGATGTTCTATTAGATGGTGGTAGTTATATTGGACAGTGGATGTTCTATTAGATGGTGGTAGTTATATTGGACAGTGTATGTTCTATTAGATGGTGGTAGTTATATTGTATGTTCTATTAGCTGGTGGTTGTTATATTGGACAGTGTATGTTCTATTAGATGGTGGTAGTTATATTGTATGTTCTATTAGCTGGTGGTAGTTATATTGTATGTTCTATTAGATGGTGGTGGTTATATTGTATGTTCTATTAGATGGTGGTGGTTATATTGGACAGTGTATGTTCTATTAGATGGTGGTAGTTATATTGTATGTTCTATTAGCTGGTGGTAGTTATATTGGAAAGTGTATGTTCTATTAGATGGTGGTAGTTATATTGTATGTTCTATTAGCTGGTGGTAGTTATATTGTATGTTCTATTAGATGGTGGTGGTTATATTTATGTTCTATTAGATATTGTATGTTCTATTAGATGGTGGTGGTTATATTGTATGTTCTATTAGATGGTGGTGGTTATATTGTATGTTCTATTAGATGGTGGTGGTTATATTGTATGTTCTATTAGATGGTGGTGGTTATATTGGACAGTGTACTCATCATCCTGTGGAACATTGTCAACAGCCACAGCTCTCAGAAGACCATATCTCTGAGTTTATCGATTAGAAACCAGTTTTTATCGTAATAATTGAATATTGATTTATATTGTTTCTCCTCCTCGTCCCTGTTCAGATTGTGTTTCTTAACAGCCAGTTGGACCGACACTGTATAAAGGTTTCTAAAGTCGCTGAGAGGTAGGTATCTCCCCTCCACCATCTCCCCTCTTAAAGCAAATCCTTTCACTTTGACCTTGATAAATCAACACATACATATTGTATCAACCGGTGTGGAATTCCAGAGCTCTGAATAGAAGAAACCACCCCACCTCCCTTCCTCTGTACACCTCCAACCCCAGTCTCTCTTGAACCTTCGGCTCAGTAGCCTCACTAGCCCAGTCCATGCAGCTTCCCAGTTAATCATAGATCTGCAGTGGAGGGTTGTTAGCTTACAGCACCAGCACAGACACTGTGATTACTCCATCAGGTCGGCTGGTGGGTGACATTTGACCTATCTACCAGGGATTGATTGATTGATTGATTGATTGATTGATTGATTGATTGATTGTGTGTGTGTGTGTGTGTGTGTGTGTGTGTGTGTGTGTGTGTGTGTGTGTGTGTGTGTGTGTGTGTGTGTGTGTGTGTGTGTGTGTGTGTGTGTGTGTGTGTGTGTGTGTGTGTGTGTGTGTGTGTGTGTGTGTGTGAGTGTGATCCCTTCAGGGTGAGTGTAGGACAAAGGTTATTTTAGACTTACAGGTTTAAGATTTGGGTTAGGTATAGGGTTAAGGGGTTAGTGGAAATATAATTTTGAGTGGAAATACATTTGAGGTTTTCTAAGAATTCCTTTAAAGAGCTCATGGCCAGTGTCACTATGGTGATGCAGGTAGGGTGTTTGAAACACTGTGGGAAACCTCTGTTGGCTCACCAGTTTCAACCTAAACTACTGTTGGCTCACCAGTTTCCACCTAAACTACTGTTGGCTCACCAGTTTCCACCTAAACTACTGTTGGCTCACCAGTTTCCACCTAAACTACTGTTGGCTCACCAGTTTCCACCTAAACTACTGTTGGCTCACCAGTTTCCACCTAAACTACTGTTGGCTCACCAGTTTCCACCTAAACTACTGTTGGCTCACCAGTTTCCACCTAAACTACTGTTGGCTCACCGGTTTCCACCTAAACTACTGTTGGCTCACCAGTTTCCACCTAAACTACTGTTGGCTCACCAGTTTCCACCTAAACTACTGTTGGCTCACCAGTTTCCACCTAAACTACTGTTGGCTCACCAGTTTCCACCTAAACTACTGTTGGCTCACCAGTTTCCACCTAAACTACTGTTGGCTCACCAGTTTCCACCTAAACTACTGTTGGCTCACCAGTTTCCACCTAAACTACTGTTGGCTCACCAGTTTCCACCTAAACTACTGTTGGCTCACTAGTTTCCACCTACACTACTGTTGGCTCACCAGTTTCCACCTATTTTGTTAATATATTTCTTTATTTAACCTTTTATTTAACCAGGCAAGTCAGTTAAGAAAAAAATCTTATTTACATTGACTGCCTGCCCCGGCCAAACCCAGACGATGCTGGGCAAATTGTGCAGGTCTAGAACTGATATCTGACTGATCGTGTGTCAGTCTTCACAATGTCCATCTCTGACTATTGTCTGTTGTGTTGCTTTCAGTCTAATGAGTTACACAGAGCAGTACCAGGAGTATGACCCGTTTGTGATGTCACCAGAACCCTCCAACCCCTGGACCAGTGACGACCTCTCATTCTGGGACCTGGAAGCCAGGTGAGAACCACAGCGCCTACAATCAAGTAATAGTAAGGTCTTGTAAAAAGGTATTTGATTGCAGGGTTGCAAAGGCATCAACTACAGAAGGAAACACCCAAACTCACTGGAAATGGACTTCCCAGGGAGTGAAGCTTTTCCCTATTCTAGCCCACAGCTTTTTCAATCAACCCACAGTCAACCACTCACTGCAAAATCAACCTCGAAGACCGAATGGAACACAGGGCAAAGACAAGCTATCGTCCTATATCCTTCCTATATAGTTGCCTTCAAAGAACCAGAGTTACAGATAGCTATCTATCTCGCCTAGGCTGTGTCTCACATAATCCCCTTTAGATTTAGAAATGACCGAAGGGCAATGACCTCCTATCGTCCTTATATTATGATTAAATGCAGATATAGAGGATATCTTCAGGGCTAGACGACGCTGTTACCCAGCACTGTGTAGTTCTTCTGGATCCCTTGAGGTGAATCAACCCAGACATATAAATCATTGTGTCTAATGTAGCTTCATAATCCGGATAAATGTATTAATTATATTGAGTAGAGGTTAGGGAAATGTCCTGCAGAGATTTAAATGATATGGTGTCATGGTGAACGCTGCCATTACAGCAGCATTCACCTGCTGCTGTGACTTTCTACTACAGGAAGTAGAAACATTGTGCTGTCAATGTGCTGTCAATGTTTCTACTCCCCTGTCACCACTTGTTCAACGTCGTGTGGTGTTTGAGACTGTTTGAGACCGTTTGAGACCGTTTGAGACTGTTTGAGACTGTGTGAGACTGTTTGAGACTGTGTGATGCTGTTTGAGACTGTTGGAGACTGTTTGAGACCGTTTGAGACTGTTCGAGACTGCCTGAGACCGTCTGAGACCGTTTGAGACCGTTTGAGACCGTTTGAGACTGTTTGAGACCGTTTCCTGCTGTTTGAGACTGTTGGAGACTGTTTGAGACCGTTTGAGACCGTTTAAGACCGTTTGAGACTGTTTGAGAGCGTTTGAGACTGTTTTTGAGAGCGTTTGAGACTGTTTGAGACTGTTTGAGACCGTTTCCTGCTGTTTGAGACTGTTTGAGACTGTTTGAGACCGTTTGAGACCGTTTAAGACCGTTTGAGACTGTTTGAGACTGTTTGAGACTGTTTGATATCAAAGTATTCATTTTTTCTATCTAATTTTTTTTCTATATTTTGATGTTTCATGAATTCTAACTTTCTCTCCCTCTCCCCTCCCTCTCCTCAGTAAGGACCCCAGTCAACAGAGGGTGAGGAAGTGGGGTTTCTCTCTAGATGAAGCTCTGAAGGATCCAGCAGGACGAGACCAGTTCCTCAAGTTCCTGGAATCAGAGTTCAGCTCAGAGAACCTGCAGTGAGTCACACAGAATTCCCTGTCCTCCTTTTATCCCTTGTTTTCTCATTTTCTCTAATCCGTCCTCATTTCCTCTGAGTTCAGAGTTCAGGGAAACTACAGTAAGACACACAGAACCCTCCTCTCCTCTCATCCTTTCCTTATTTCCTCTCCTTTCCCTCCCTTCTCTTCCCCATCTCCTCCTTCCATCCCTTCTTCCTCTCCCATCACCTGATCCCTTAGCTTCATCCCATCCCTTCATTCTTCTCCTTCTTCAACCTCTTTCCTCATCCATCCTCCACTACCTCCATCTTTGCCCTTCATCCCCTACCTCTTTCCTCATCCTCTTCCATCCATCCTCCACTACCTCCATCTTTACCCTTCATCCCCTACCTCTTTCCTCATCCTCATCCATCCATCCTCCACTACCTCCATCTTTACCCTTCATCCCCTACCTCTTTCCTCATCCTCTTCCATCCATCCTCCACTACCTCCATCTTTACCCTTCATCTCCTACCTCTTTCCTCATCCTCGTCCTCTTCCATCCATCCTCCACTCTCCATCTTTACCCTTCATCCCCTACCTCTTTCCTCATCCTCTTCCATCCATCCTCCACTACCTCCATCTTTACCCTTCATCCCCTACCTCTTTCTCATCCTCTTCCATCCATCCTCCACTACCTCCATCTTTACCCTTCATCCCCTACCTCTTTCCTCATCCTCTTCCATCCATCCTCCACTACCTCCATCTTTACCCTTCATCTCCTACCTCTTTCCTCATCCTCGTCCTCTTCCATCCATCCTCCACTACCTCCATCTTTACCCTTCATCCCCTACCTCTTTCCTCATCCTCTTCCATCCATCCTCCACTACCTCCATCTTTACCCTTCATCTCCTACCTCTTTCCTCATCCTCCTCTTCCATCCATCCTCCACTACCTCCATCTTTACCCTTCATCCCCTACCTCTTTCCTCATCCTCTTCCATCCATCCTCCACTACCTCCATCTTACCCTTCATCTCCTACCTCTTTCCTCATCCTCTCCTCTTCCATCCATCCTCCACTACCTCCATCTTTACCCTTCATACCTCTTTCCTCATCCTCTTCCATCCATCCTCCACTACCTCCATCTTTACCCTTCATCCCCTACCTCTTTCCTCATCCTCTTCCATCCATCCTCCACTACCTCCATCTTTACCCTTCATCTCCTACCTCTTTCCTCATCCTCGTCCTCTTCCATCCATCCTCCACTACCTCCATCTTTACCCTTCATCCCCTACCTCTTTCCTCATCCTCTTCCATCCATCCTCCACTACCTCCATCTTTACCCTTCATCTCCTACCTCTTTCCTCATCCTCGTCCTCTTCCATCCATCCTCCACTACCTCCATCTTTACCCTTCATCCCCTACCTCTTTCCTCATCCTCTTCCATCCATCCTCCACTACCTCCATCTTTACCCTTCATCCCCTACCTCTTTCCTCATCCTCTTCCATCCATCCTCCACTACCTCCATCTTTACCCTTCATTCATCTTTCCTCATCCTCTATCCATCCTGGCTATCTCCATCTCCCTCTTTCTCTCTTCCATCCATCCTCTTCATCTACCTCTTTCCTCATCCATCTTCCATCCATTACCCTTCATCCCCTACCTCTTTCCTCATGCTCTTCCATCCATCCTCCACTACCTCCATCTCCTCTTTCCCTTCATCTCCATCCCTCTGTTTGAAAGTTAACCTCATTCCTCGACCCTCCATGAGTATGTGTGTCCGCCTGAAGGCATGTTCTGATGAAGGGCTCCTAAAGACGATAACAGGGTGGTGGACTGGACAGATAACCGAGGTCAGTTGGGGCTACCCAGACGGATCACACACCTCTTTCTCTCTCCACTATCTCATCCTATCCAATCCACTCTTTAATTACGTTCTTTACGAAAGGTTGGTGCTATAGTGTAATTTATGTAACCCCTACAGGTTCTTTGGTACTGTAATCATAACCCCTATAAAGGTTCTGGTTGGTTAATATTATGTAACCCCTATACAGGTTCTGGTTGGTACTGTAATATTATGTAACCCCTATACAGGTTCTGGTTGGTACTGTTAAGGGGTAACCCCTACAGGTTCTGGTTGGTGCTATTATGTAACCCCTATACAGGTTCTGGTTGGTACTGTAATAAGGGGTAACCCCTATACAGGTTCTGTTGGTGCTGTAATAAGGTGTAACCCCTATACAGGTTCTGGTTGGTGCTATAATAAGGTGTAACCCCTATACAGGTTCTGGTTGGTACTGTAATAAGGTGTAACCCCTATACAGGTTCTGGTTGGTGCTATAATAAGGTGTAACCCCTATACAGGTTCTGGTTGGTGCTGTAATATGGTGTAACCTCTTACAGGTTCTGGTTGGTGCTGTAATATTATGTAACCCCTATACAGGTTCTGCTTGGTGCTGTAATACGGTTCAGGTTCTGGTTGGTCTGTAATATTATGTAACCCTATACAGGTTCTGGTTGGTGCTTTAACCTCATACAGGTTCTGGTTGGTGCCTCTTAACCCCATACAGGTTCTGCTGGTACTGTAATACGGGTAACCCCTATACAGGTTCTGGTTGGTCCATGGTGTAACCCCTATACAGGTTCTCTTTAACCCCATACAGGTTCTCTGGTCTGTAATATTAGGTGTAACCCCATCTACAGGTTCTGGTTGGTACTCCATAATATTATGTAACCCCTTTTCTTTCTGTAATATGGTGTAACCCCATACAGGTTCTGGTTGGTGCTGTAATAAGGTGTAACCCTACATTACCTGGTGTAACCCCTACAGGTTCTGTTGGACTGTAATATGTGTGTAACCCCTATACAGGTTCTGCTTGGTACTGTAATATTATGCTATACAGGTTCTGGTTTCTGATGTAACCCTATACAGGTTCTGGTTGGTGCTGTAATAAGGTGTAACCCCTAACAGGTTCTGCTGGTACTGTAATATTATGTCACCCCTATACAGGTTCTGGTTGGTGCTGTGGTCACCCCTATACACTGGTGGATATTATGTCACCCCTATACAGGTTCTGGTTGGTGCTGTAATATTATGTCACCCTATACAGGTTCTGGTTGGTGCTGTAATATTATGTCACCCCTATACAGGTTCTGGTTGGTGCTGTAATATTATGTCACCCCTATACAGGTTCTGGTTGGTACTGTAATAAGGGTAACTATACAGGTTCTGGTTGGTACTGTAATATTATGTCACCCCTTACAGGTTCTGGTTGGTGCTGTAATATTATGTCACCCCTATACAGGTTCTGGTTGGTGCTGTAATATTATGTCACCTCTATACAGGTTCTGGTTGGTGCTGTTATGTCACCCCCTATACAGGTTCTGGTTGGTGCTGTAATATTATGTCACCCCTATACAGGTTCTGGTTGGTGCTGTAATATTATGTAACCCCTATACAGGTTCTGGTTGGTACTGTAATATGTAACCCCTATACAGGTTCTGGTTGGTGCTTAATAAGGGTAACCCTATACAGGTTCTGGTTGGTACTGTAATATTATGTACCCCTATACAGGTTCTGGTTGGTGCTGTAATAAGGTGTAACCCTATACAGGTTCTGGTTGGTGCTGTAATAAGGTGTAACCCCTATACAGGTTCTGGTTGGTACTGTAATAAGGTGTAATACATACTGTAATATTATGTAACCCCTATACAGGTTCTGGTTGGTACTGTAATAATGTGTAACCCCTATACAGGTTCTGGTTCTGTAATATTATGGTTGGTGCTGTATAATAAGGTGTAACCCTATACAGGTTCTGGTTGGTACTGTAATATTATGTCACCCCTATACAGGTTCTGGTTGGTGCTGTAATATGGTGTAACCCCTATACAGGTTCTGGTTGGTGCTATAATAAGGTGTAACCCCTATACAGGTTCTGGTTGTACTGTGTAACCCCTGTACAGGTTCTGCTGGTACTGTAATAATGTGTAACCCCTATACAGGTTCTGGTTGGTACTGTAATATTATGTAACCCCTATACAGGTTCTGGTTGGCTGTAATAAGGGTAACCCCTATACAGGTTCTGTTGGTACTGTAATATTATGTAACCCCTATACAGGTTCTGGTTGGTGCTGTAATATTATGTAACCCCTATACAGGTTCTGCTTGGTGTAATATTATGTAACCCTATACAGGTTCTGGTTGGTACTGTAATTGTAACCCCTATACAGGTTCTGGTTGGTACTGTAATATTATGTAACCCCTATACAGGTTCTGCTTGGTGCTGTAATAAGGTGTAACCCCTATACAGGTTCTGGTTGGTGCTGTAATAAGGTGTAACCCTATACAGGTTCTGGTTGGTGCTGTAAATACAGGTTCTGGTTGGGCTGCTGTAATATTATGTAACCCCTATACAGGTTCTGGTTGGTGTAACCCCTATACAGGTTCTGGTTGGTACTGTAATAAGGTGTAACCCCTATACAGGTTCTGGTTGGTACTGTAATATTATGTCACCATATACAGGTTCTGTAATACGGTGTAACCCCTATACAGGTTCTGGTTGGTGCTGTAATATGGTGTAACCCCTATACAGGTTCTGGTTGGTACTGTAATAAGGTGTAACATACAGGTTCCTGTAATATGGTGTAACCCCTATACAGGTTCTGGTTGGTACTGTAATAAGGTGTAACCCCTATACAGGTTCTGGTTGGTACTGTAATATGGTGTAACCCCTATACAGGTTCTGGTTGGTACTGTAATATGGTGTAACCCCTATACAGGTTCTGGTTGGTACTGTAATATTATGTCACCCCTATACAGGTTCTGGTTGGTGCTGTAATAAGGTGTAACCCCTATACAGGTTCTGGTTGGTGCTGTAATAAGGTGTAACCCCTATACAGGTTCTGGTTGGTGCTGTAATAAGGTGTAACCCCTATACAGGTTCTGGTTGGTACTGTAATATTATGTAACCCCTATACAGGTTCTGGTTGGTACTGTAATAAGGTGTAACCCCTATACAGGTTCTGGTTGGTGCTGTAATAAGGTGTAACCCCTATACAGGTTCTGGTTGGTACTGTAATGTAACCCCTTATACTGTAATAAGGTGTAACCCCTATACAGGTTCTGGTTGGTACTGTAATATTATGTAACCCCTATACAGGTTCTGGTTGTAATATTATGTAACCCCTATACAGGTTCTGGTTGGTGCTGTAATAAGGTGTAACCCCTATACAGGTTCTGGTTGGCGGTGCAGGATCTGAAGAGGCAGCCCCTGGAGAACGTGGCAGAACGGGCTCAGGAGATCTGGACAGAGTTTCTGGCAGAAGGCGCTTCCAGCTCCATCAACCTGGACTCACACAGCTACGAACGCACCAGCGCCAACCTTAAAGACCCGGGACGATACAGCTACGAAGACGCTCAGGTGAATTATATTATCGACAGAAAGACCGCTAAGAAGTTGCAGAGGTACATTATATTATAAACAAACAAACAGACAGACAGACAGACAGACAGACAGACAGACAGACAGGTAAACAGACAGGTAGACAGACAGACAGGTAGACAGACAGACAGACAGGTAGACAGACAGACAGGTAGAAAGAGGGAGGGACACAGGAAGGGGAGGAGGTAGAACGAGGGAGGGACACAGGAAGGGAGATTGAAAGAGGGAGGGACACAGGAATGGAGATTGAAAGAGGGAAGGACACAGGAAGGGAGATTGAAAGAGGGGGGGACACAGGAAGGGAGATTGAAAGAGGGGGGACACAGGAAGGAGATTGAAAGAGGGGGGGACACAGGAAGGGAGATTGAAAGAGGGAGGGACACAGGAAGGGAGATTGAAGCCTGCAGAAACAAACATACAGCTAAAACACACAATGATCTCTGTCTCCTCCCTTTCTCCTGTTTCAGGACCACATCTATAAGCTGATGAAGAGTGACAGCTACACACGGTACCTGCGCTCCAACGCTTACCAGGAGCTGCTGATGGCCTGGAAGAAGGTGTGTGTGAGTCTGTGCTAGTCTCCTTCTGCCTGGGGAAGACTGGAGTTAGACACCTGTCCTCAGTATCCAAGATAGTGAAGTGCTGCCCTCTGTTGGAGATGTACAGGTTCTGCAGTCAGTGACATGGGACACTACTGTTTAGTCTGAACCAGTGATATCATACTGTTTAGTCTGAATCAGTGATATCATACTGTTTGAACCAGTGATATCACACTGTTTGTCTGAACCAGTGATATCACACTGTTTAGTCTGAACCAGTGATATCACACTGTTTAGTCTGAACCAGTGATATCACACTGTTTAGTCTGAACCAGTGATATCATACTGTTTAGTCTGAACCAGTGATATCATACTGTTTAGTCTGAACCAGTGATATCACACTGTTTAGTCTGAATCAGTGATATCATACTGTTTAGTCTGAACCAGTGATATCACACTGTTTAGTCTTCTTTACATTGTTTTCAACCAAGCCCCTTCTCTTCCCATGATGCTTTGTGCCCCAGCCTGAGACGGGAGCAGCAGCAGGGAAGACGCACCTCTCTGAGAAGTTTACACGCAGCGTGGTCAGTGGCTCTACTTCCTGTTTCCTGTCTGTCTGTCTGTCTGTCTGTCTGTCTGCCTGCACGTAGAGATAAATTTGACCACAACTTTGTTACAAAAGGTCTAATCTGAAACCAACAAGGAAACCATCATACTAATCCCCTCCTCTCTTCAGGGCAAGTCACTGACAGGCAAACGGCTTACAGGCCTGATGCAGTCGTCCTGACCAGGCCTGGGGCTGGAGTAAGACAGCCATGCCCAGAGGATCTGCTCTGCTGTGGGGAGAGGGCTGGATGTTGATGCTGAGAGGCCTAACTGGGGCCTGGACACAACGTCACCTACATAACTGACTCCAGATCAGTTCCCTGAGCTCCAGTGGAGGACAGACAGCATGCAATAGGTCACCTAGATCTGATACTGAAAGGGGACAGTGCTGTCTTTGTCTGTTTCTCAAATGTCACTCTATTCCCTATATAGTGTACTACTTTTGACCAGAGCCATATTTTGACTAGTTTGTCCATAGGGCTCTGGTCAAAAGGTGTGCACTATAAAGGGAATAGGTTGCCATTTGGGAGGTACATATTGTGTAGTTTATCGACATATAACTCTGCCTGCTACTCTCTGTCTCACTTAGGTTCCTTGACTCTAGAACCAAATGGAATGTCATATAACTCTATCCAATACACTCTGTCTCACTTAGGTTCCTTGAATCAATTCTAGAACCAAATGGAATGTCATATAACTCTATCCAATACACCCTGTCTCACTTAGGTTCCTTTAATCAATTCTAGAACCAAATGGAATGTCATATAACTCTATCCAATACACTCTGTCTCACTTAGGTTCCTTTAATCGATTCTAGAACCAAATGGAATGTCATATAACTCTGCCTGCTACTCTCTGTCTCACTTAGGTTCCTTGAATCGATTCTAGAACCAAATGGAATGTCATATAACTCTATCCAATACACTCTGTCTCACTTAGGTTCCTTGAATCGATTCTAGAACCAAATGGAATGTCATATAACTCTATCCAATACACTCTGTCTTACTTAGGTTCCTTTAATCGATTCTAGAACCATATGGAATGTCATATAACTCTATCCAATACACTCTGTCTCACTTAGGTTCCTTTAATCGATTCTAGAACCAAATGGAATGTCATATAACTCTATCCAATACACTCTGTCTCACTTAGGTTCCTTTAATCGATTCTAGAACCAAATGGAATGTCATATAACTCTGCCTGCTACTCTCTGTCTCACTTAGGTTCCTTTAATCGATTCTAGAACCAAATGGAATGTCATATAACTCTATCCAATACACTCTGTCTCACTTAGGTTCCTTGAATCGATTCTAGAACCAAATGGAATGTCATATAACTCTATCCAATACACTCTGTCTTACTTAGGTTCCTTTAATCGATTCTAGAACCATATGGAATGTCATATAACTCTATCCAATACACTCTGTCTCACTTAGGTTCCTTTAATCGATTCTAGAACCAAATGGAATGTCATATAACTCTGCCTGCTACTCTCTGTCTCACTTAGGTTCCTTGAATCGATTCTAGAACCAAATAGAATGTCAGACTTGTTCTACTCTAGCTCGGGCTTATATTACTACAGTATAATAGCTTATTGTAACGATTACACGACTCTTTGTTCAATCACAGAAACATTAAAATGCTTCAAACTTGGAAGGCTTTGACTGATGTTATAATGGGATTTAGAATGAGTCCACCACTGGGGACTTTTACAGTGCATTGGAAAGTATTCACACCAATTCACTTTTTCCACATTTTGTTACGTTACAGCTGTACTCTAAAAAACGGATTTAATTTTTTTCTTCCCTCTCATCAATCTACCTACATTAACCCACAATGACAAGAAATGTTTGCTACTTTTATTACAAATAAAATATCAAGGACATTCGCTGTCATTACGGGCTATTGTGTCTCGATTGATGACGTAAATTTTATTTTATTTAATCCATTTTAGAATAAGGCTGTGAAAACGTGAAGGGGTCTGAAAAGGTTCCGAATGCTCCGTATATGGAAGTACATGGGAGGGGGGAGAATAGAACATATTGATTGAATACATGTTAGGCTTTTCAGCCTTGATGTTATATACACATGCAGACTTTTTTAATTGAAGCACATTGTTATGGGGAACATGACCTTCTTAACATTCCAAGTTTGCGTGACAAATGGCACCCTATTCTCTATAGCGCAGTCCTTCTGACCAGCCCCTATCAGTCCTGGTCAAAAGTAGTGCATTAAATAGGGGATAGGGTGCAATTTGGGACGCTGACCCCACATTCCATCCGAGCCCACCTCTGTCGGGGTACAGGGCACCGAAAAAGCTCTCTTATATGGGAACGATGACATACTGTGTTAGGACGGTTGTGTATTCAGTATATGTGGACAGCATTTTACACAGTAATTGTAAATTATATACAGTATCATAATTTTAAAAAGGACAATGACACAAATACAGCTGATGTTTATCGATGTTTTGCAGAAATAGCTTGTTTTTCAGACTTCACTGAAATCAATCTGTACGCGATTTTGTCCGGCTACCCACCTTCAGTGAATGTTCCCGTGTTCGCGGAGAAACTACATTCACAATAAACACTGCATATGTCGTCTCAATCGGCAACTACCTTACAAATGGTGCATGTTGCAGACGAAGCGCGTTTGCATTGAATCTTGGCCATTGAATGCATAGGGATGGGTTGCCACCTAGTGGTTGAGATAAGAAGTGCAGCCCAAGGGGCCAAGGTTCCGGTCTATAGAGGCCCACAGTGGAGGTGTCATAATACCATAAAACCTAGCAGTCAAACAGGGAAATGATTCCAATCTTTTTCCTCCATTCATTTTCCCCATAGGGATTTTAGAAACACTTAAAATGTTTTGTGTAGTTTTGCCGTGGCATGAGGTTTTGATAACGTGTAAATCTGTCTCGACAAGGTGACTTTTATCAATGTATTCGGTTCTATTTACTCACAGATTCGAAAATGCTAATTAGCATCAAAGTAGACATCACGCAAAACTACAAATCCCTGCAAAGCTCCTGAATGTCATCTCTAGCTGACACCTTTACTAACAGTTATTGTGTCAATTTAAACCTGACTTTTCATCCGGTTTATAGAGACCAACATCAGGGTTGGACCTGGTTTATAGAGACCAACATCAGGGTTGGATCTGGTTTATAGAGACCAACATCAGGGTTGGACCTGGTTTATAGAGACCAACATCAGGGTTGGATCTGGTTTATAGAGACCAACATCAGGGTTGATCCGGTTTATAGAGACCAACATCAGGGTTGGATCTGGTTTATAGAGACCAACATCAGGGTTGGACCTGGTTTATAGAGACCAACATCAGGGTTGGATCTGGTTTATAGAGACCAACATCAGGGTTGACCTGGTTTATAGAGACCAACATCAGTGTTGGATCTGGTTTATAGAGACTAGCCTGCATATGTTATAGTCTGTAGATGTTATAGCCTGTAGATGTTATAGGCCTGTAGATGTTATAGGCTGTAGATGTTATAGATGTAGATGTTATAGCCTGTAGATGTTATAGCCTGTAGATGTTATAGCCTGTAGATGTTTTAGTCTGTAGATGTTAAAGCCTGTAGATGTTATAGCCTGTAGATGTTATAGCCTGTAGATGTTATAGCCTGTAGATGTTATAGATGTTATAGCCTGTAGATGTTAAAGCCTGTAGATGTTATAGCCTGTAGATGTTAAAGCCTGTAGATGTTATAGCCTGTAGATGTTAAAGCCGGTAGATGTTATAGATGTTATAGCCTGTAGATGTTAAAGCCTGTAGATGTTGTAGCCTGTAGATGTTATAGCCTGTAGATGTTATAGATGTTATAGCCTGTAGATGTTATAGCCTGTAGATGTTATAGCCTGTAGATGTTAAAGCCGGTAGATGTTATAGATGTTATAGCCTGTAGATGTTATAGCCTGTAGATGTTATAGCCTGTAGATGTTATAGCCTGTAGATGTTATAGCCTGTAGATGTTAAAGTCTGTAGATGTTATAGCCTGTAGATGTTATAGCCTGTAGATGTTAAAGCCTGTAGATGTTATAGCCTGTAGATGTTATAGCCTGTAGATGTTAAAGCCTGTAGATGTTATAGCCTGTAGATGTTATAGCCTGTAGATGTTAAAGCCTGTAGATGTTATAGCCTGTAGATGTTATAGCCTGTAGATGTTAAAGCCTGTAGATGTTGAAGTCTGTAGATGTTATAGCCTGTAGATGGTATAGCCTGTAGATGTTATAGATGTTATAGCCTGTAATGTTAGCCTGTAGAGCCTGTAGATGTTAAAGCCTGTAGATGTTAAAGCCTGTAGATGTTATAGATGTTATAGCCTGTAGATGTTAAAGCCTGTAGATGTTATAGCCTGTAGATGTTATAGATGTTATAGCCTGTAGATGTTATAGCCTGTAGATGTTAAAGCCTGTAGATGTTATAGCCTGTAGATGTTAAAGCCTGTAGATGTTATAGATGTTATAGCCTGTAGATGTTAAAGCCTGTAGATGTTATAGCCTGTAGATGTTATAGCCTGTAGATGTTATAGATGTTATAGCCTGTAGATGTTATAGCCTGTAGATGTTATAGCCTGCAGATGTTATAGATGTTATAGCCTGTAGATGTTATAGCCTGTAGATGTTAAAGCCTGTAGATGTTAAAGCTGTAGATGTTATAGATGTTAAAGCCTGTAGATGTTATAGATGTTATAGCCTGTAGATGTTAAAGCCTGTAGATGTTATAGCCTGTAGATGTTAAAGCCTGTAGATGTTATAGCCTGTAGATGTTATATATGTTATAGCCTGTAGATGTTAAAGCCTGTAGATGTTATAGATGTTATAGCCTGTAGATGTTAAAGCCTGTAGATGTTATAGCCTGTAGATGTTATAGCCTGTAGATGTTAAAGCCTGTAGATGTTATAGCCTGTAGATGTTAAAGCCTGTAGATGTTATATATGTTATAGCCTGTAGATGTTAAAGCCTGTAGATGTTATAGCCTGTAGATGTTAAAGCCTGTAGATGTTATAGCCTGTAGATGTTAAAGCCTGTAGATGTTATAGCCTGTAGATGTTATAGCCTGTAGATGTTAAAGCCTGTAGATGTTATATATGTTATAGCCTGTAGATGTTATAGCCTGTAGATGTTATAGATGTTATAGCCTGTAGATGTTAAAGCCTGTAGATGTTATAGATGTTATAGCCTGTAGATGTTAGAGCCTGTATATGTTATAGCCTGTAGATGTTATAGCCTGTAGATGGTATAGCCTGTAGATGGTATAGCCTGTAGATGTTAAAGCCTGTAGATGTTATAGCCTGTAGATGTTAAAGCCTGTAGATGTTAAAGCCTGTAGATGTTATAGCCTGTAGATGGTATAGCCTGTAGATGTTAAAGCCTGTAGATGTTATAGATGTTATAGCCTGTAGATGTTAAAGCCTGTAGATGTTAAAGCTGTAGATGTTATAGATGTTATAGCCTGTAGATGTTAGAGCCTGTAGATGTTATAGCCTGTAGATGGTATAGCCTGTAGATGGTATAGCCTGTAGATGTTAAAGCCTGTAGATGTTATAGCCTGTAGATGTTATAGCCTGTAGATGTTATAGCCTGCAGATGTTATAGATGTTATAGCCTGTAGATGTTATAGCCTGTAGATGTTATAGCCTGTAGATGTTAAAGCCTGTAGATGTTAAAGCCTGTAGATGTTATAGCCTGTAGATGTTAAAGCCTGTAGATGTTATAGATGTTATAGCCTGTAGATGTTATAGCCTGTAGATGTTAAAGCCTGTAGATGTTATATATGTTATAGCCTGTAGATGTTAAAGCCTGTAGATGTTATAGCCTGTAGATGTTAAAGCCTGTAGATGTTATAGCCTGTAGATGTTATAGCCTGTAGATGTTAAAGCCTGTAGATGTTATAGCCTGTAGATGTTAAAGCCTGTAGATGTTATAGATGTTAGAGCCTGTAGATGTTATAGCCTGTAGATGGTATAGCCTGTAGATGGTATAGCCTGTAGATGTTAAAGCCTGTAGATGTTATATATGTTATAGCCTGTAGATGTTATAGATGTTAAAGCCTGTAGATGTTAAAGCCTGTAGATGTTGTAGATGTTATAGCCTGTAGATGTTAAAGCCTGTAGATGTTAAAGCCTGTAGATGTTATAGCCTGTAGATGTTAAAGCCTGTAGATATTATATATGTTATAGCCTGTAGATGTTAAAGCCTGTAGATGTTAAAGCCTGTAGATGTTGTAGATGTTATAGCCTGTAGATGGTATAGCCTGTAGATGTTAAAGCCTGTAGATGTTAAAGCCTGTAGATGTTATAGATGTTATAGCCTGTAGATGTTAAAGCCTGTAGATGTTATAGCCTGTAGATGGTATAGCCTGTAGATGTTAAAGCCTGTAGATGTTATAGCCTTTAGATGGTATAGCCTGTAGATGTTAAAGCCTGTAGATGTTATAGATGTTATAGCCTGTAGATGTTAAAGCCTGTAGATGTTAAAGCCGGTAGATGTTATAGATGTTATAGCCTGTAGATGTTATAGCCTGTAGATGTTATAGCCTGTAGATGTTATAGCCTGTAGATGTTAAAGCCTGTAGATGTTATAGCCTGTAGATGTTAAAGCCTGTAGATGTTATAGCCTGTAGATATTATAGCCTGTAGATGCTATAGCCTGTAGATGTTATAGCCTGAAGATGTTATAGATGTTAAAGCCTGTAGATGTTATAGCCTGTAGATGGTATAGCCTGTAGATGTTAAAGCCTGTAGATGTTATAGATGTTATAGCCTGTAGATGTTAAAGCCTGTAGATGTTAAAGCCGGTAGATGTT
This sequence comes from Oncorhynchus nerka, assembly GCF_034236695.1. Lineage (NCBI taxonomy): Eukaryota > Metazoa > Chordata > Actinopteri > Salmoniformes > Salmonidae > Oncorhynchus > Oncorhynchus nerka. The sequence continues at coordinate 65,805 of NW_027039594.1, forward strand.
ATAGATGTTATAGCCTGTAGATGTTAAAGCCTGTAGATGTTATAGCCTGTAGATGTTAAAGCCTGTAGATGTTATAGCCTGTAGATGTTAAAGCCTGTAGATGTTATAGCCTGTAGATGTTAAAGCCTGTAGATGTTATAGCCTGTAGATGTTAAAGCCTGTAGATGTTATAGCCTGTAGATATTATAGCCTGTAGATGCTATAGCCTGTAGATGTTATAGCCTGAAGATGTTATAGCCTGCATAGTTCTTGCACTCCAAATTGAAAAGTTTAACACATCTTTACACTGTAGCCATTCTAGCAGATGCTCTCCAGAGCAACGCACAAGGACCACATTCAACAAAGCAAGGTGAAACTATTTAAAAGCACAGCCATCTCATGTCAAGTGTCTGGAGTGAGGTTTTAACTTCTAGCCTGCAAACCGGTTAAAACTAATTAATTGTCAGCCTGTAAGTAAGGACTTCTTCAAAATCTTTATTTCAACACAAAAACAAACACACAAACTTTCAACAAAGTACCCAAAACGGACACAGTATGATATCCATATAAAATTGATGGTCTCAAAATAAACAAAATTATATGTGACACATATATTTCTTAAAAAGTTGGCATGGTGATATAAACAGAAGATGTTGTTAAAATGTCTAAAGCCTGTATGAGAGGGGAATAAGAAAACATTAAAATGTCTCTTAAGGAAAACATTCAAATGTCTGACATGGGAATAAAGGAAACATTAAAATGTCTGACATGAGGGGGGAATAAGGAAAACATTAAAATGTCTGACACCAGGGGGGAAAGGGAAAACATTAAAAACATGATTTCTAGAATAAGGAAAACATTAAAATGTCTGACATGAGGGGGGAGAATAAGGAAACATTAAAATGTCTGACATGAGGGGAATAAGGAAACATTAAAATGTCTGACATGAGGGGGAGAAAAGGAAAACATTAAAATGTCTGACATGAGGGGGGGAGAATAAGGAAAACATTAAAATGTCTGACATGAGGGGAGAATAAGGAAAACATTAAATGTCTGACATGAGGGGGGAAAGGTTAAAACATTAAAATGTCTGACATGAGGGGGGAAATAAGGAAACATTAAAATGTCTGACATGAGGGGGAAAGGAAAACATTAAAATGTCTGACAAAATACAAACATTAAAATGTCTGACATGAGGGGAGAATAAGGAAAACATTAAAATGTCTGACATGAGGGGGAAATAAAATTAAAAGTCTGACATGTGGGGGGAATAAGGAAAACATTAAAATGTCTCATGAGGGGGGAGAATGAAAAAACATTAAAAATGTCTGACATGAGGGGGGAATAAGGAAACATTAAAATGTCTGACATGAGGGGGAATAAGGAAAACATTAAAATGTCTGACATGAGGGAGAATAAGGAAAACATTAAAATGTCTGACATGAGGAGGGAATAAGGAAAACATTAAAATGTCTGACATGAGGGGGGAGAATAAGGAAAACATTAAAATGTCTGACATGAGGGGGGAAAGGAAAACATTAAAATGTCTGACATGAGGGAATAAGGAAAACATTAAAATGTCTGACATGAGGGGGGAAAAGAAAACATTAAAATGTCTGACATGAGGGGGAATAAGGAAAACATTAAAATGTCTGACATGAGGGGGGGAGAATAAGGAAAACATTAAAATGTCTGACATGAGGGGGAGAATAAGGAAAACATTAAAATGTCTGACATGAGGGGGGAGAATAAGGAAAACATTAAAATGTCTGACATGAGGGGGGAATAAGGAAAACATTAAAATGTCTGACATGAGGGGGAGAATAAGGAAAACATTAAAATGTCTGACATGAGGGGGAGAATAAGGAAAACATTAAAATGTCTGACATGAGGAGGGGGGGGAATAAGGAAAACATTAAAATGTCTGACATGAGGGGAGAATAAGGAAAACATTAAAATGTCTGACATGAGGGGGGAAAGGAAACATTAAAATGTCTGACATGAGGGGGAGAATAAGGAAAATGCATCTCAAATGGTACACTTCCTTAAATACAGTACCAGTCAAAACCTTTGAAAACCTCCTCATTAAAGGGTTTTCTTTATTTTTTTACTATTTTCTACATTGTAGAATAATGTTGAAGACATCAAAACTACGTAATAACAAATAAATCAAATCAAAATCAAATCAAATCTTATTTGTCACATACATGGTTAGCAGATGTTAATGCAGTGTAGCGAAATGCTTGTGCTTCTAGTTCCGACAATGCAGTGATAACCAACAAGTAATCTAACTAACAATTCTAAAACTACTGTCTTATACACAGTGTAAGGGGGATAAAGAATATGTACATATGATATATGAGTAGTGATAAGGTAAGGCAGCATACAGTAGATGTACGAGTACAGTATATACATATGAGATGAGTATGTAGACAAAGTAAAACAAAGTGGCATAGTTAAAGTGGCTAGTGATACATGTATTACATAAGGACAAATGATGATGTAGAGTACAGTATATACGTATGCATATGAGATGAATAATGTAGGGTAAGTAACATTATATAAGGTAGCATTGTTTAAATGGCTAGTGATATATTTACATCATTTCCCATCAATTCCCATTATTATTAAAGTGGCTGGAGTTGGGTCAGTGTCATGGCAGTGTGTTGGCAGCCACTCAATGGCTGTTTAACAGTCTGATAGCCATGAGATAGAAGCTGTTCAGTCTCTCAGTCCCAGCTTTGATGCACCTGTACTGACCTCGCCTTCTGGATGATAGCGGGGTGAACAGGCAGTGGTTCTGGTGGTTGATGTCCTTGATGATCTTTATGGCCTTCCTGTAACATCGGTGGTGTAGTGTCCTGGAGGGCAGGTAGTTTGCCCCCGGTGATGCGTTGTGCAGACCTCACTACCCTCTGAGAGCCTTACGGTTGAGGGCGGAGCAGTTGCCGTACCAGGCGGTGATACACCACCAGGATGCTCTCGATTGTGCATCTGTAGAAGTTTGTGAGTGCTTTTGGTGACAAGCCGAATTTCTTCAGCCTCCTGAGGTTGAGCGCGCTCTGCGCTTCTTCACACGCTGTCAGTGTGAGTGGACCAATTCAGTTTGTCTGTGATGTGTATGCCGAGGAACATAAAACTTACTACCCTCTCCACTACTGTTCCATCGATGTGGATAGGGGGTGTTCCCTCTGCTGTTTCCTGGGAAGTCCACAATCATCTCCTTAGTTTTGTTGACGTTGAGTGTGAGGTTATTTTCCTGACACCACACTCCGAGGGCCCTCACCTCCTCCCTGTAGGCCGTCTCACGTTGCTGGTAATCAAACTCACCACTGTTGTGTCGTCCGCAAACTTGATGATTGAGTTGGAGGCGTGCATGGCCACGCAGTCGTGGGTGAACAGGGAGTACAGGAGAGGGCTCAGAACGCACCCTGTGGGGCCCCCGTGTTGAGGAGGGATCAGCGGGAGGAGATGTTATTGCCTACCCTCACCACCTGGGGGCGGCCCGTCAGGAAGTTCAGTACCCAGTTGCACAGGCGGGGTCGAGGACCAGGGTCTCGAGAGCTTGATGACGAGCTTGGAGGGTACTATGGTATTGAATGCCAGGACTGTAGTCGATGAACAGCATTCTCACATAGGTATTCCTCTTGTCCAGGTGGGTTAGGGCAGTGTGCAGTGTGGTTGAGATTGCATCGTCTGTGGACCTATTTGGGCGGTAAGCAAATTGGAGTGGGTCTAGGTGTCAGGTAGGTGGAGGTGATATGGTCCTTGGCTAGTCTCTCAAAGCACTTCATGATGACGGAAGTGAGTGCTACGGGGCGGTAGTCGTTTAGCTCAGTTACCTTAGCTTTGGAACAGGAACAATGGTGGCCCTCTTGAAGCATGTGGGAACAGCAGACTGGTATAGGGATTGATTGAATATGTCCGTAAACACACCGGCCAGCTGGTCTGGCGCATGCTCTGAGGGCGCGGCTGGGGATGCCGTCTGGGCCTGCAACCTTGCGAGGCCACACGTTAAATGTCGCCTCACCCCTCGGCTGCAGTGAAGGAGAGACCGCATGTTTCGTTGCAGGCCGTGTCAGTGGCACTGTATTGTCCTCAAAGCGGGCAAAAAAGTTATTTAGTCTGCCTGGGAGCAAGACATCCTGGTCCGTGACTGGGCTGGTTTCTTCTTGTAGTCCGTGATTGACTGTAGACCCTGCCACATGCCTCTTGTGTCTGGAGCCGTTGAATTGAGATTCTACTTTGTCTCTGTACTGACGCTAGCTTGTTTAATAGCCTTATGGGAGGGAATACCTGCACTGTTTGTATTCGGTCATGTTGCCAGACACCTTGCCCTGATTAAAAGCAGTGGTTACGCAGTTTCACGCGAATGCTGCCATCCCAATCCACGGTTTCTGGTTAGGGAATGTTTTATCGTTGCTATGGGAACGACATCTTCAACGCACGTTCTAATGAACTCGCACTTTTGAATCAGCGTATTCGTCAATATTTCTATCTGACGCAATACGAAACATGTCCCAGTCCACGTGATGGAAGCAGTCTGAGTGTGGAGTCAGCTTGGTCTGACCAGCGTTGGACAGACCTCAGGCGTGGGAGCCACTTGTTTTAGTATCTGCCTGTAGGCAGGGATCAGCAAAATGGAGTCGTAATAGCTTTTCCGAAAGGGGGTAAGTGGGCAGGGCCTTATATGCGTCGCGGAAGTTAGAGTAACAATGATCCAGGTTTTACCACCCCCTGGATGCATGCAATCGATATGCTGATAAAATTTAGGAGTCCTGTTTTCAGATTAGCTTTATTTAAAATCCCCAGCTACAATGAATGCAGCCTCAGGATAAATGGTTTCCAGTTTGCAAAAGAGTTAAATAAAGTTCGCTCAGAGCCATCGATGTGTCTGCTTGGGGGATATATACGGCTGTGATTATAATCGAAGAGAATTCTCTTGGAAGATAATACGGTCTACATTTGATTGTGAGGAATTCTAAATCAAGGTGAACAGAAGGATTTGAGTTCCTGTATGTTTCCTTCATCACACCATGTCTAGTTAGTCATGAGGCATACGCCCCGCCGCTCTTCTTACCAGAAAGATGTTTGTTTCTGTCGGCTACACCGCATCGGATAGCGTCTTCCCAGGGAGAAACAGGAGAACATTGCAGTCTCTGATGTCCCTCAACCCCAGCATCAACCTCCTCAACCAGCTTCCGGAGTCTGACCAGAAGATAGTCACCTGGAATGCTGTTTTAAATGTGACAAGGTACTGAGGGGTTGCTGTATATTCAGAAGATAGCCCTATTTGGTAAAATACCAAGTCCATTTTTATGGCAAGAACAGCTCAAATAAGATTCTTCAAATAAGAGAAATGACAGTCCATCATTACTTTCCCAAAGACATGAAGGTCAGTCAATATGGAACATTTCAGTCCAGAACTTTAAGAAAGTTTCTGGAACTTCAAGTACAGTTTCTTGCAAAACCATCAAGCGCTATGATGAAACTGGCTATACAGTTGAAATTTGTCCTTTGGTCAGAGTCCAAATTGAGATTTTTGGTTCCAACCACCATGTCTTTGTGAGACGCGTGTGGGGGAACGGATGATCTCTGCATGTGTATTTCCCACCGTACAGCATGGAGGAGGAGGTTATGGTCTGGGGGTGCTTTGCTGGTGACACTGTCTGTGATTTATTTAGAATTCAAGGCACACTTAACCAGCATGGCCAACACAGCATTCTGCAGCGATGTGCCATCCCATCTGGTTTGGGCTTTGTGGGACTATCACTTGTTTTTCAACAGAACAATTACCCAACACACCTCCAGGCTATGTAAGAGCTATTTGACCAAGATGGAGAGTGATGGAGAACTCCTTCAAGACATTTGGAAAAGCATTCCAGGTGAAGCTGGTTGAGAGAATATAAGAGTGTGCAAAGCTGTCATCAAGGCAAAGGGTGGCTATTTGAAGATTCTCAAAAACAAAATATATTTTGATTTGTGTAACACTTTTTTGGTTACTACATGATTTACTACATGTGTTATTTCATAGTTTTGATGTTTTATTATTATGATGTTTTATTATTCTACAATGTAGAAAATATTAAAAAAGAAAAAACACTTGAATGAGTAGGTGTTCTAAAACTTTTTGGTCACGGTAGTGTATGGGTACGGTGGTGTATGGGGTGGCGGCTGACGGGCCACGGCGGCGCACGACCCCACGGGGCGGCGCACAGGCCACGGCGGCGACGGGCCACGGTGGCGCACGGGCCACGGCGGCGACGGGCCTCAAGTAGAGCACTACACAAGGAATAGGATGCCATTTTGGGGAAGTAGCCCACACATTTACTTTACTTCATGATTGTCTGTGGAGAAACAATATAACATGTTTTTTAATGTTTAAAAAAAAAGCACAAAACAAAATAAGAAAATAGCTTGTAAAACATTTCCAGTCGTGACACTGTAATTGCTTTTGCATTAAATACTATATATATATATATATTTTTTAACAACATCAACTAAAACATCTTCAGGTCTTCTGCCACTATATTTCAGGATTGTATTTCGGGCTATAGGTTTCCTTCAGGGTTCTTCAAATCTATCCAATTGTCCTATAATAAATATATCCAATAGGTCTATAAGAAATCTATCCAATAGTCCTATAATAAATCTATCCAATAGTCCTATAAGAAATATATCCAATAGTCCTATAAAATATCCAATAGTCCTCAATACAAATATATCCAATAGGTCTATAAGAAATCTATCCAATAGTCCTATAAGAAATTTATCCAATAGCCCTATAATAAATCTATCCAATAGTCCTATAAGAAATATATCCAATAGTCCTATAAGAAATATATCCAATAGTCCTATAAGAAATATATCCAATAGTCCTATAAGAAATATATCCAATAGTCCTATAAGAAATCTATCCAATAGTCCTATACGAAATCTATCCAATAGTCCTATACGAAATCTATCCAATAGTCCTATAAGAAATCTATCCAATAGCCCTATAATAAATCTATCCAATAGTCCTATAATAAATCTATCCAATAGTCCTATAAGAAATATATCCAATAGTCCTATAAGAAATATATCCAATAGCCCTGTACGAAATCTATCCAATAGCCCTATAAGAAATCTATCCAATAGCCCTATAAGAAATCTATCCAATAGTCCTATACGAAATCTATCCAATAGCCCTGTGAAATATCCAATAGCTCCTATAAGAAATCTATCCACAGCCCCAAATCTATACGAAATATACAGTATATTACCTGTGTTCAGTTCAATCTATTAACATATTGTTGACATAGAAGAACCGAATCAACATAGAAGCACCGAATCGTTTAGAAATCATTTGGAGTTTTACATGAACATTTTGGAATGATATACAAAGTGAAAGGTAGAAGGGAAGCCTATGAAACAAGTTGACATTTACTAAAATACATCAAATAAATATGTTCAAAAACTGATGCATCGTGGAGGATGTGAGGTATCCTACACACCAGCTGAATGATAACTATGTACTATTGACTGACTGAAACGTGGTGGTAGAGCTACGAGGTGTGTATGTTGTGTATGTTCTTGACCATGTAAGTGTGAATGGATTATGTCTGCGTGAATACAGAGCCTTCAGAAAGTATTCACACCCCTTGACTTTTTCCACATTTTTGTTGTGTTACAGCCTGAATTTAAAATGGATTACATTTAGATTTTGTGTCACTGGCTTACACACAATACCCCGTCATTTTAAATTTAACCTTTATTTAACTAGGCAAGTCAGTTAAGAACAAACTCTTATTTACAATGACGGCCTATCCCGGCCAAACCCTAACGACGCCGGGCCAATTATGCACTGCCCAATGGGACTCCCGATCACGGCCGGTTGTGATACAGCCCGGAATGGAACCAGGGTCTGTAGTGACACCTCTAGCACTTAGACGCAGGGCCTTAGACCACTGAACCAGGGTCTGTAGTGACGCCTCTAGCACTTAGACGCAGAGCCTTAGACCACTGAACCAGGGTCTGTAGTGACACCTCTAGCACTGAGATGCAGTGCCTTAGACCGCTGAACCAGGGTCTGTAGTGACGCCTCTAACACTGAGATGCAGAGCCTTAGACCACTGAACCAGGGTCTGTAGTGACACCTCTAGCACTTAGATGCAGGGCCTTAGACCGCTGAACCAGGGTCTAGTAGCCGCCTCAGCACTTAGACGCAGAGCCTTAGACCACTGAACCAGGGTCTGTAGTGACACCTCTAGCACTGAGATGAGTGCCTAGACCGCTGAACCAGGGTCTGTAGTGACGCCTCTAACACTGGGAGATGCAGAGCCTTAGACCACTGAACCAGGGTCTGTAGTGACACCTCTAGCACTGAGATGCAGTGCCTAGACCGGGCTGAACAGGGGTCTGTCTAACACTGAGATGCAGTGCCTTAGACCGCTGAACCAGGGTCTGTAGTGACGCCTCTAACACTGAGATGCAGTGCCTTAGACCGCTGAACCAGGGTCTGTAGTGACGCCTCTAACACTGAGATGCAGTGCCTTAGACCCCTGCGCCAGGGTCTGTAGTGACGCCTCTAACACTGAGATGCAGTGCCTTAGACCCCTGCGCCACTCTGGAGCCCACTGGTTCATAATGTCAAAGTGGAATTATGTTTTAAGATATTTTGACAAATTAATAAAAAAAGAAACGCTGAAATATCTTGAGTCTATAAGTTATTCAAGCCCTTTGTTATGGCAAGGAGCCTAAATAAGTTCAGGAGTAAAATGTTGCTTAACAAGTCACACAATAAGTTGCATGGACTCGCTCTGTGTGCAATAATTTTGTTTAACATTATTTTTTTAATGACGACCTCATACTCTACACGTACAGATAATTGTGTCCCTCAGTCAGCAGTGAATTTGACCTCATAGGTCCACGTACAGATAATTGTAAGGTCCTCAGTCGAGCAGTGAATTTGACCTCATACTCCACACGTACAGATAATTGTAAGGTCCCTCAGTCAAGCAGTGAATTTGACCTCATACTCACACGTACAGATAATTGTAAGGTCCCTCAGTCAAGCAGTGAATTTGACCTCATACCCACACGTACAGATAATTGTAAGGTCCTCAGTCAAGCAGTGAATTTGAAACACAAAAGACCAGGGGAGGTTTTCCAATGCCTCGGAAAAGAAGAGCACCTATTGGTAGTTACACTTTGAATGGTGTATCATTACAGCCTGTCACTACAAAGATACAGGCGTCTTTTCATTACTCCAGTTTCTTACCTTAACTCAGTTGCCGGGAGGAAAGAAAACCGAGCAGGGAATTCACCATGAGGCCAATGGTGACTTTAAAAAAAGTTACAGAGTTTAATAGCTGTGATAGGAGAAAACTGTGGATGGATAAACAACATTGTAGTCACTCCATAATACTAACCTCAATGACAGAGTGAAAAGAACGAAGTCCGTGCAGAATATAAATATTCCAAAACATGCATCCTGTTTGCAACAAGGCACTAAAGTAATACTGCAACAAATGTGTCAAAGAAATTAAATATATGTACTGAATACAAAGCTTTTATGTTTGGGGCAAATCCAACACATCACCATTTTCAAGCATGGTGGTGGCTGCATCCTGTTATGGGTATGCTTGTCATCAGCAAGAACTAGGGAGGTTTTTTTTTATAAAAAGAAATGGCAAAATCCTAGAGGAAAACCCAGTTCAGTCTTCTTTTTCAGCAGCACTATAAACCTAAAACACAAGGCCAAATATACACTGGAGTTGAATACCAAAACGACATTGAATGTTCCCGTGTGGCTTAGTTACAGTTTTCCGTCTGAAATTGTATGGCAAAACTTGAAAATGGTTGTCTAGCAATGATCACCAACCAACTTGGAGAGCTTGAATATTTTTCCTTCTTCTATAATGTGCAAATATTGTACAATCTAGGTGTGTAAAGCTCTTAAGAGACTTACCCAGAAAGACTCACAGCTGCAATCGCCAAAAAGGTGATTCTAACATTTATTGACTTAAGGGGGGTTGAATACTTATGTAATCAAGATTTTCTTTATCCTTCTTTTTTTTTTTTTTACACAAAGGTTTGAGTTTTTATTCCACTTTTACATTAGAGAGTAACAAAACAAAAAAAACAATTAAAGACAATTAAATGGGGAAAGTCCAGGGGTGTGAATGCTGAATGTTTCTCTCTATGGTCTATGTATATAGCCCTTACTCAGTTTCTTACACCGATCTACAGAATATGAAACAACATGTAAACCTTTATTGCATGGTAACACATTAACAGAGAGAGCAACATGATCTAGAACCAAGAACTTGGGAAGTGGAGCAGGATTTGCCACCATATTGTGTTGCTTCAATTTACAAACAAAAGCATCCATCCAACAGTCACAATAACCAGAAAATGTATAAATAAGACCAGTTTTAAATTAATAACGATTTAGATCATTGTCATGAGATACTTTTAAGTATCCTAGTAACCACAAACCTGGCTAATATCCAACTGAAATTAAATAACGCTGCAATGACTCTCAAAAAAATAAAAGGATGCTTGATAAGTCCTGTGAGTAACGCTATTTCAAATATGCAATATGTCTTGGTGCAACATGAAACAACGTCACTGTGAAATTTTAACAAGGAGAGGACTGGAAACTGAAATCAAGCAACAGATATAAATTCTCCTTGTTTCCCCGTAAACATAACGCATTACCTCAGCACAAACATCTCTAGCGAGCTAACAGTCAGAAGACATTGTAGAACAGTGTCAACACGGTGTAGTAAAGATTCCTATTTGACCATTCTCTTTAACCCACATCATGACATTGTTTCAACTTCATAGAGAGAGGATAGTACTGAGATAGAAACTGAGAAGCTGAACGAGATGAGACTGAATGTGCACTCCTGAGCCTGTAAATCCATTGTGTATGTGTGTGTGTGTAAGAGAAGCATGACTCTTCATAGGCGAGGCCTTGTCCTTCAACAGATCCAAACACAGGTGACAGCCCAGCTCCCTAAAGAGAGAGAGAGAGAGAGAGAGAGAGAGAGAGAGAGAGAGAGAGAGAGAGAAAAAAAAATGAGAGAGAGAGAGAGAGAGAGAGAGAGAGGGAGAGACAGGGAAAGTCAGGATCAGATGAGCTCCTGCATTTTTCAGCATTTTCTTTAAAAAAGATAGATTAGGAGTTAGATAAACTTGGATTTTTTGTCAGGAACACATACTGGATTCTACTCTCTACAACATAACCCCCACTTCAAATCAAAACTTAAAAACCTACAACCGGATTTTGGACGGAATTACGGAATCACCTGGAAGGTTCACAACTACCAAGATTTATTTCTCTACACAGCAAATTCTCTGGAAAACAACAGAAACCTGAAAACACCATCCAACCTGGAACTGAGTGAGTAATGCTTAGTCTGAAACTATATTTTAAAAGCCAAAAGCCAAGAAGAAAAATACACAACATTACTTTATAAGGACTGAATTCTAACATAATTCTGCCAAGCTTGATACAGCTTCAACTAGCACCAACGTGTCAAGTGAGAGGTGTCAAAGCCCATTAGCCCAACAATGGCAGGAGAGTCACACAGTCTACCCCAACCAAATGGAGAGGCCTTAGAGGCTCCCTCCCGCTGTTCAGAGGTAATTAAAATACAGTACCCTTTGCATGTAAAGAATGAGAAGTCAAGAAAAGATTACAAAATGAAGCTCCTTATGGAAAATCAAGATACACTTTTTGCTGACTATTACAAAAATGGGAACATCAGCAACCTTATCTTCCACACAAACCATCCCCTGGCATGGCACAGTGCTATATTAGCACACTACCCCTCTGTTACGAGAGCGGGGATTAACGAGGGGTGGAAACTCCGAATACTTGATAACGAGGACTCTGAGTCAAGTAATATAAATATCTATAAGTCCGGAACAGTAATGGCACAGGGTAATCACAAACAGTTTCAGCTGGACTTTCACCTAATCAAAGAATTAGCCCAGCAGGAGAAGCTCTCCCTTGATAAAGATACAGCAATACGTAACTGAACGAAGCATAC
>NW_027039595.1:5000-77853 GCF_034236695.1 Oncorhynchus nerka
CTATGTAGGGAATAGGTGCCATGAGCTCTGGACTAAGTAGTGCACTATGTAGGGAATAGTGCCATAAAGCTCTGGTCTAAAGTAGTAATATGTAGGGAATAGGTGCCATAGGAGCTCTGGTCTAAAAGTAGTGCAATTGGTGAGAATAGGGTGCCGCCAGAGCTCTGGACTAAAGTAGTGCACTATGTAGGGAATAGGGTGCCATAGAGCTCTGGTCTAAAGTAGTGCACTAGATAGGGAATAGGGTGCCATAGAGCTCTGGTCTAAAGTAGTGCACTATGTAGGGAATAGGGTGCCATAGAGCTCTGGTCTAAAGTAGTGCACTATGTAGGGAATAGGGTGCCATAGAGCTCTGGTCTAAAGTAGTGCACTAGATAGGGAATAGGGTGCCATAGAGCTCTGGTCTAAAATAGTGCACTATGTAGGGAATAGGGTGCCATAGAGCTCTGGACTAAAGTAGTGCACTATGTAAGGAATAGGGTCCCACAGAGCTCTGGACTAAAGTAGTGCACTAGATAGGGAATAGGGTGCCACAGAGCTCTGGACTAAAGTAGTGCACTAGGTAGGGAATAGGGTGCCATAGAGCTCTGGTCTAAAGTAGTGCACTATGTAGGGAATAGGGTGCCATAGAGTTCTGGACTAAAGTAGTGCACTAGATAGGAAATAGGGTGCCATAGAGCTCTGGTCTAAAGTAGTGCACTATGTAGGGAATAGGGTGCCATAGAGCTCTGGACTAAAAGTAGTGCACTATGGGGAATAGGGTGCCATAGAGTTCTGGACTAAAGTAGTGCACTAGATAGGGAATAGAGGGTGCCATAGAGCTCTGGTCTCAAAGTAGTTGCACTATGTAGAGAATAGGGTGCCATAGAGTTCTGGACTAAAGTAGTGCACTAGATAGGGAATAGGGTGCCATAGAGCTCTGGACTAAAGTAGAGCACTAGATAAAACAGTGTGCCATAGAGCTCTGGTATAAAGTAGTGCACTATGTAGGGAATAGGTGCCATAGAGCTCTGGTCTAAAGTAGTGCACTATAGGAATTAGGTGCCATAGAGTTCTGACTAAAGTAGTGCAATTAGATAGGAATAGGCGCGCCAGAGCTTGGACCAAAAGTAGAGCACTAGATGTTGGCGAATGAAAGCATAGAGCTTGGTATGTTGTAGTGCAATTATGTAGGGAATAGGGTGCCATAGAGCCTTGACCAAAGTAGAGCACAACAGAACAGGTAAAATATGAGCTCTGGTATAAAGTAGTGCACTATGTAGGGAATAGGGTGCCATAGAGCTCTGGACTAAAGTAGAGCACTAGATAAGGAACAGTGTGCCATAGAGCCTGGTATAAAGTAGGCACTATGTAGGAATAGGGTGCCATAGAGCTCTGGACTAAAGTAGAGCACTAGATAAGGAACAGTGTGCCATAGAGCTCTGGTATAAAGTAGTGCACTATGTAGGGAATAGGGTGCCATAGAGCTCTGGACTAAAGTAGAGCACTAGATAAGGAACAGTGTGCCATAGAGCTCTGGTATAAAGTAGTGCACTATGTAGGGAATAGGGTGCCATAGAGCTCTGGACTAAAGTAGAGCACTAGATAAGGAACAGTGTGCCATAGAGCTCTGGTATAAAGTAGTGCACTATGTAGGGAATAGGGTGCCATAGAGCTCTGGACTAAAGTAGAGCACTAGATAAGGAACAGGGTGCCATAGAGCTCTGGACTAAAGTAGAGCACTAGATAAGGAACAGTGGGCCATAGAGCTCTGGACTAAAGTAGAGCACTAGATAAGGAACAGTGTGCAATTTGAGACGCTGTCTAACTCAGAACATGTGTTGAGGGAAGACTGGAAGCGACAGTATCTGACGTGTCTCCACCAGGTGTTCTCACCATCTGGGTTTATAACACACACACACACACACACACACACCTTGAGGCGCTCTAAGCCACGCACACATACGCACACATACGCACACATACGCACACACACGCACACACACACACACACACACACACACACACACACACACACACACACACACACACACACACACCTTGAGGCGCTCCAAGCCACGCACACATTCGCACACACACACACACACACACACACACACACACACACACACACACACACACACACACACACACACACACACACACACACACACACACACACACACACACACACACGCCTTGAGGCGCTTTAACCCCCTCCACACACACACATTATTGATGGTTGAAATGCAACGTGATCGTCAGGGTTTTTTGGGACCATGACGGGTACTGCAAGATGTGTGTGTGCATCTGTATGTCTGAGTGTGTATATTAACACAGGTAGCTGTGCAGAAAATGTTTTCTATCCCCCCCTCCCCCCTACTGTGGCTGCTGGGGCACAATGTGACTGTGTGACTGACTGTGACTGTGACTGACTGTGGCTGTGCGACTGTGACTGACTGTGACTGTGACTGTGACTGTGACTGACTGTGACTGACGACTCTGACTGTGACTGACTGTGACTGTGACTGTGACTGTGCGACTGTGACTGACTGTGACTGACTATGACTGTGACTGACTGTGACTGACTATGACTGTGACTGATTGTGACTGTGACTGACTGTGACCTTGACTGACTGACTGTGACTGTCTATGACTGTGACTGACTGTGACTGTGCCTGACTGTGACTGACTGTGACTGTGACTGACTGTGACTGACTGTGACTGTGACTGTGACTGTGACTGACTGTGACTGTGACTGTCTGTGACTCTGACTCTGACTGTGACTGACTGTGACTGTGGCTGTGACTGTGACTGACTGTGACTGTGACTCTGACTCTGACTGTGACTGACTGTGACTGACTGTGACTGACTGTGACTGACTGTGACTGTGACTGTGACTGACTGTGACTGACTGTGACTGTGACTGTGACTGACTGTGACTGTGACTGACTGTGACTGACTGTGACTGTGACTGTGACTGACTGTGACTGACTGTGATCAGTGACTGTGACTGACTGTGACTGTGGACTGACTGTGACTGTGACTGACTGTGACTGACTGTGACTGTGACTGTGACTGTGACTCTGACTGAATGTGACTGTGACTGTGACTGACTGTGACTGACTGTGACTGACTTTGACTATGGCTGTGACTGTGACTGACTGTGACTGTGACTGACTGTGACTGTGACTGACTGTGCGATTTATTTTTTGTACTTTTTACTCTTTCTTCTCCCCAATTTCGTGATCTCCAAATTGTGATAGTCTTGTCCCACCACCTGCAACGCTCACGGACCTGAGAGGCGGAGTCGAGAGCCACGTTCTAAAACACGACTCACAAGCCGTAATTAAGCTTGACACATTGCTCGCTTAACCTGGTAGCCACGCAAATTCAACGTGTATCGGTGGAAACACACCTGAGAATTCAGCTGCTGCAGTATGCTTCGCCAGCTGAGTTGATGATCAAGGATATCCCAGCCGCCAAACCTCCCCAACCTGGACGACGCTGGGCCAATAGAGAGAAAGAGAGGAGGTAGATGTGTGGGGTATAGAGAGAAAGAGAGGAGGGGGTAGATGGGGAAGATAGAGAGAAAGAGAGGAGGGGTAGATGTGTATAGACAGAAAGAGAGGAGAGGGGCAGATGTGGGGTATAGAGAGAAAGAGGGAGGGGTAGATGTGGGGTATAGACAGAAAGAGAGGAGGGGTAGATGTGGGTATAGAGAGAAAGAGAGAGGGGTAGATGTGGGGTATAGAGAGAAAGAGAGGGAGGGTAGATGTGGGGCATAGAGAGAAAGAGAGGAGGGTAGATGGGGTATAGAGAGAAAGAGAGAGGGGTAGATGTGGGGTATAGAGAGAAAGAGGGGAGGGTAGATGTGGGGTATAGAGAGAAAGAGAGGAGGGTAGATGTGGGGGTATAGAGAGAAAGAGAGGAGGGTAGATGTGGGTATAGAGAGAAAGAGAGGAGGGGTAGATGTGGGGTATAGAGAGAAAGAGAGAGGGGTAGATGTGGGGTATAGAGAGAAAGAGAGGAGGGGTAGATGTGGGGTATAGAGAGAAAGAGAAGAGGGGTAGATGGGGTATAGAGAGAAAGAGAGGAGGGGTAGACAGGGGGTATAGAGAGAAAGAGAGGAGGGGTAGATGTGGGGTAAGACAGAAAGAGAGGAGGGGTAGATGATGGGTAGAGACAGAAAGAGAGGAGGGGAGATGTGGGGTATAGACAGAAAGAGAGGAGGGGTAGATGTGGGGTATAGAGAGAAAGAGAGAGGGGTAGATGGGGGTATAGACAGAAAGAGAGGAGGGGTAGATGTGGGGTATAGAGAGAAAGAGAGAGGGGTAGATGTGGGGTATAGAGAGAAAGAGAGGAGGGGAGTAGATGTGGGGTATAGAGAGAAAGAGAGGAGGGTAGATGTGTGTATAGAGAGAAAGAGAGGAGGTAGATGTGGGGCAGAGAAAAGAGAGGAGGGGGTGAGAGAAAGAGAGGAGGGGTAGATGGGTATAGAGAGAAAGAGAGGAGGGGTAGATGGGTATAGACAGAAAGGGAGGGGTAGATGTGGGTATAGAGAGAAAGAGAGAGAGGGTAGATGTGGGTACAGAGAGAAAGAAGAGGCAGATGGGTAGTTGTGGGGTAGAGAGAGAAAGAGAAAAAGAGAAAATGAGGAGGCAGATGTTGGAGAGGTAGGCAGTGCCCCTGAAGAGTGGGATAGATGAGAGAGAAAGAGATAATGGGTATAGAGAGAAAGAGAGAGGTAGATGGGTAGAGAGAAAGAGAGGAGGAGGACAGAGAGGGAGGAGGAGGGAGAGAAAGAGAGGAGGGAGGGGAGGAGGGAGAGAAAGGGGAGGAGGAGGAGAGAGAGGGAGAGGAGATGAGAGAAAAGAGAGGGAGGAGATGTGGAGAGAAAGAGAGTGATGGAGGAGGAGGAGAGGAGGAGGAGGAGAGAGAAAGAGAGGATAGAGTAGATGAGTATAGAGAGAGGAGGAGGGTAGATGAGGAGGAGGAGGAGAGAAAGAGGAGAGGAGGAGATGAGAGAGAGGGGAGGAGATGTGGGAGGAGAGAAAGAGAGGGGAGGAGGAGGTAGAGAAAGAGAGGGGTGAGGAGGAGAGAGAGAGAGAGAGGGTAGAGGAGGGAGAGTGAAAGAGAAGAGGGGGAGGTAGTATATTGAGAAAGAGAGGAGGGTAGAGTGGGGGGGGAGAAGAGAGAAAGAGCTATTTGAGAAAAGAGAGTGAGGGGTGAGATGGGTATAGACAGAAAGAGAGGAGCCCAGATGAGATAGAAAGAGAGTCCCACACTCCCCTAATGTTAGAATAAGTATGCATGCCACGAGACGAGGTACAAACACGCACAGAAAGAAACAACTCCGGTTAGAGAGCGAAGGAGTAGATGGGGTATAGAGAGAGTCACAGATTTAGTCAGATATTTAGAGAATGAGTCAGGGGTAGATGGGGGTATGAGAGCCAGAGAGAGGGGTGATTGGTATGATGAGGGGTATGTACTGTTTTCAGAAGAGAGTGATAGATGGGGTACAGTCAGCATAAATTTGAAGAGAAAGAGAAAAGTATATCTGATTGGGAAGTAGTGCCCCTGAAGACGGATGTGGAACTATTGCATAATATTTATTTTGACGTTTATTATTTATTATTTACATGATTTATTATATACATATATTTTTATTATTTATTATTATTATTATATATTATTTATTTACTATTATATTTACATATTATTTATTATATTTTATTTATTATTAAGTGTTTACATGGGTGATGATATATATATATATTACACATATGTATATATATATATATGTGAGTATTTATGTATATATATATATATATTATTATTTATATATATGTATACGATTGGATGAGAAAGAGAAAGAAAAAGCTATTTTGAGAAATTGATTTCTGAGAGGGAGTCCTAGAGATGATGGTCCCATTAATTTAATGCTGAATACAATGGGGTCAACGTGAAGACACACACAACAACTCCGCTTTGTGAGCAAGGATACTGGAAAATAGTCACAGATTTAGGGGTCAGATATTTAGGAATGAGTCAGAGATGTATACAAAGCCATCAGACAGTGGATTGGATGATGAATGGAATTTCCAGCTAGAAGAGAATCATGTGATTCAGCATAAATTTGAAGGCTGGGCGTTGACGGAGTGGATTGCATATCGTGGTTTGACGGAGGATTTACATAATGTGTTTTGACGGAGGATTGCATAATGTGCTTTGACGGAGGATTAAAGCATCGTGTAGTTTCGACAGAGTGATTGCATAATGTGGTTTTTGACAGAGGATCGCATAATGTGTTTTGACAGAGTGATTGCATAATGTGGTTTTGGACGAGTGATTGCATAATGTGTTTTGACAGAGTGATTGCATAATGTGGTTTTTGACAGAGTGATTGCATATCGTGTTTTGACGGAGGATGTATAATGTGTTTTATTAGAGTGATTGGTATTACTGTAAGTTTTGACAGAGTGATTGTATAATGTGTTTGACAGAGCATTGCATACGTTTTGACGGAGTGATTGCATAATGTGTTTTGACAGAGTGATTGCATACGTTTTGACGGAGTGATTGCATTAATGTGTTTTGACGGAGTGATTGCATAATGTGTTTTGACAGAGTGATTGCATAACATGTTTGACTTGAGTGATTGCATAATGTGTTTTGACAGAGTGATTGCATAATGTGTTTTGATAGAGTGATAACGTGTTTTGACAGTGATTGCATAATGTGTTTTGATCGAGTGATTGCATAATGTGTTTTGACGGAGTGATTGCATAATGTGTTTTGATCGAGTGATTTGCACAATGTTTTTGACGGAGTGATTGCATAATGTCTGACAGAGTGATTGCATAACGTGTTTTGACGCGATGATTGCATAATGTGTTTTGACAGAGTGATTGCATAATGTGTTTTGACAGAGTGATTGCATAATGTGTTTTGACAGAGTGATTGCATAACGTGTTTGGACAGAGTGATTGCATAATGTGTTTTGACAGAGTGATTGCATAATGTGTTTTGACAGAGTGATTGCATAATGTGTTTTGACAGAGTGATTGCATAATGTGTTTTGACAGAGTGATTGCATAATGTGTTTTGACGGAGGATTGCATAATGTGTTTTGACAGAGTGATTGCATAATGTGTTTTGACAGAGTGATTATGTTTTACTTGACGTTTTGATTGTAGAGAGTGATTGCATAATGTGTTTTGACAGATGATTGCATAATGTGTTTTGACAGAGTGATTGCATAATGTGTTTTGACAGAGTGATTGCATAATGTGTTTTGAATGTGTTTCATAGAGTGATTGCATAATGTGTTTTGATGGAGTGATTGCATAATGTGTTTTGACAGAGTGATTGCATAATGTGTTTGACAGAGTGATTGTATAATGTGTTTTGACAGGAGTGATTGCATAATGTGTTTTGACGGAGTGATTGCATAATGTGTTTTTGACAGATTGATTGTGATTGCATAAATGTGTTTTGACGGAGTGATTGCATAATGTGTTTTGACAGAGTGATTGCATAATGTGTTTTGACAGAGTGATTGCATAATGTGTTTTGACAGAGTGATTGCATAATGTGTTTGACAGAGTGATTGCATAATGTGACTTTGACAGAGTGATTGCATAATGTGTTTTGACAGAGTGATTGCATAATGTGTTTTGACAGAGTGATTGCATAATGTGTTTTGACAGAGTGATTGCATAATGTGTTTTGATAGCCAGCTAGGAGGAGAATACAAAAATATTGTTATATATTGTTCATTCAGAAAGAACTCAAACCCTTTCACTTTTTCCACATTTTGTTACGTTACAGCCTTAATCTAAAATGGATTAAATATTTTTTCCCCCTCTTCAATCTACACCCATAATGACAAAGTAAAACAGGTTTTTAGAAATGTTTGCAAATGCATTACAAATAAAAAACTGAAATATCACATTCACATAAGTATTCAGACCCTTCACTCAGTACTTGTTGAAGCACCTTTGACAGCGATTACAACCTCGGTCTTCTTGGGTATGAAGCTACAAGCTTGGAACACCTGTATTTGGGGAGTTTCTCCCATTCTTCTTTGCAGATCCTCTAAAACTCTGCCAGGTTGGATGGGGAGTGTCGCTGCACAGCTACAGTGGGGCAAAAAAGTATTTAGTCAGCCACCAATTGTGCAAGTTCTCCCACTTAAAAAGATGAGAGAGGCCTGCAATTTTCATCATAGGTACACTTCAACTATGACAGACAAAATGAGAAGAAAAAAATCCAGAAAATCACATTGTAGGATCTTTAATGAATTTATTTGCAAATGATGGTGGAAAATGCGATGTCTTGGCTGTGTGCTTAGGGTCGTTGTCCTGTTGGAAGGTGAACCTTTGCCCCAGTCTGAGGTCCTGAGTGCACTGGAGTAGGTTTTCATCAAGGATCTCTGTACTTTGCTCTGTTCATCTTTCCTCGATCCTGACTAGTCTCCCAGTCCCCGCCGCTGAAAAACATTCCCACAGCATGATGCTGCCACCACCATGCTTCACCGTAGGGATAGTGCCAGGTTATCTCCAGACGTGATGCTTGGCATTCAGGCCAAAGAGTTCAATTTTGGTTTCATCAGACCAGAGAATCTTGTTTCTCATGTTCTGAGAGTCCTTTAGGTGCCTTTGGCAAACTCCAAGTGGGCTGTCATGTGCCTTTTACTGAGGAGTGGCTTCAGTCTGGCCACTCTACCATAAAGACCAGATTGGTGGAGAGCTGCAGAGATGGTTGTCCTTCTGGAAGGTTCTCCCATCTCCACAAAGGAACTATAGAGCTCTGTCAGAGTGACCATCAGGTTCTGATGGGACCTGCACTGGGACCTGAACTGGGACCTGCACTGGGACCTGGACTGGGATCTGCACTGGGACCTTAACTGGGACCTGCACTGGGACCTGAACTGGGACCTGCACTGGGACACTGGGACCTGAACTGGGACCTGCACTGGGACCTGATATGGGACCTGCACTGGGACCTGAACTGGGACCTGATATGGAAATTGCACTGGGACCTGCACTGGGACCTGCACTGGGACCCCTAAACTGGGACCTAATCAACACTCTGAAAGGCTCTGAAAAGCAGCCGATTATCTCTGGTCCCGTGCCGTTGCTGGGTCGCAGATGTCAACGTTTATTGAACTGATCAACACCCTGAATACTTTTGCAAGGCACTGTATATACCACCCTGCATCCCACTGCTGGCTTGCTTCTGATCCTGGTCAGTTACTGGATGGGAGACCAGATGCTGCTGGAAGTGGTGATGGAGGGACAGTAGGATGCACCCTTTCCTCAGGGCTAAAAAAATATCCCTATGCCCCAGGGTAGTGATTGGGGACATTGCCCTGTGTAGGATGTTGTCTTTCAGATGGGATGTTAAATGAATGTCCAGACTCATCCCATGGCACTTATTGTAGGAGTGTTAACTGGTGTCCTGGCTGAATTCCCAATCTGGCTGTCACCCTGCCCAACTTTTTTTTAGAATGAATTGGGATTCAACTCGCAAGGCGTAGCATGCGCCATATTGGGGTTTTCTTCCCCCACGCGCTGTTTGTGAGTCTGATCTCAATTATAAATTGTACCAAAATCAAGTCTATAAAAGGTTGTAATATTTTCT
The DNA here is from genome assembly GCF_034236695.1 of Oncorhynchus nerka. Taxonomy (NCBI): domain Eukaryota; kingdom Metazoa; phylum Chordata; class Actinopteri; order Salmoniformes; family Salmonidae; genus Oncorhynchus; species Oncorhynchus nerka. The sequence goes on from NW_027039595.1 coordinate 14,628, forward strand.
TTCTTGACAGCATTCCATTTATACACATGGTAAAGTCACTATCAATATGTAATTAGAAAGAACACACAAAAGGGCCTTTATTCTTGGTTGTTTTTTATTTTTATTTTTTTGTCAAATAAATAATAACAAGTTATTTATTTAGGTACAACATGTACAAATGTCTTATCCACAAAATGTAAAATAAAAAAATAAAAACTATGATATGATAAGAAAGAACAAATGTTTGAAGCAGAGCGTCAGTATCAAATAAACATGTTCTCCATAATGAAAAGGAAAAGCTATGATAGGAACCAGTGGGTGAGAACAAGTCTTCTGGAGACCTTCACATGTTCAGGAAATCATTTCCTAGACAGATTTGCCCTGGTAGCTAGCAGATTTAGCCTCACGCAGCAGGGCATCAGGGTAGACTTCTCTGTGGCAAAAGTTCCTCTGGCAATCATTGAAACCTTCTTGGTAAGAGGGTACTCCGCATGTCTGTACTGAGGGAGGCTCTGTACTGGGTTTTGTTCTTGGACACGAGATTGAACATTTGTTCTCAGTCTGTGGAATATGGCCATATCCCATATCACAGCGAAAGGTGATTTGACCAGGCTTGCCCCCCTTTCATTGTGCCTGATTTCTCTCCAGGCCTGTTCCGTCCACATGTTGACCAGGTTTTGCTCAAGGTTGTTGCCTGATAGAGTCTAAACTCATCTTCCACCAGATCAACAGAGGCTCCCTCAGGAATCATGCAGGGAAAGTGTGCTATGAAAAAGTGGAGGGATGCCTGTTGGTGATGTCTGCGACCACTGCATGCTGGAGGAGCACATCTTCAACTGGACATTTCAGCAACATGTAGTCTACTGCAGTAGATAAATACGTGTCTGACATATGCATAGGGTCTTCAGATCCAGCTTGCCTTGCCCCAGGTTTAGTCTCTATAGTAGAGGAACGCTTGTCACCTCTCAAACAGGGCCAATCATTAGGGCCAGCTCACAAGTCTAGTCTTTTTAGACACGGTTCTAATTAACACTAACAGCTAAATCATTTTGAAAACATAAAAACATATGATCGCATCGACACAGACTGCAAACTGGCGGCTACACAAATCTTCGGTAGGCTACCGCCAAGGGAGTCTGACCGCTGTTCGCTAGAAGAGGCCGCTGTTTCCAGCCCATGTAACGGTGCCTATTGTATTTCTTTGTAGCGTCTACATCATTTCAGATTTTCAAAATTGATAAAATCTCAAATCTATTGCCAAGTCATTTTAGAAGCATTGCCTCTTTAGCTATAATACAGGACACTCATTCATTTGTCATCCCGCAGTCTTCTAAACTCCCGACTCCATTTAACGCTAATATGTGTATATGTATTTTTGATTATACTGTTGTAATGCTTTTGTGACGTGGATCTAATTACAGTTACAGTCTACCAGGTTGCGGATCCTCGTCATGTTACGTGGAAAATACAACTAATGGGACGCAGAATTAAATGTATATCACACTCGCACAAATGCAACCAGTTATTTTTCGGTTTGCAGTTAATTTCTTTCACGAGCAAAGGCGAGTAATCTGCAGGCATTTTAGAGCCCCAGAATGTCCATCAAGTATGTTTGCTAACGTTTTTTAATTTTTTAATTGAACCTTTATTTATCTAGGCAACCCCGAACGTTAGCTTGAAACAATTAGTGTTTACCTTTCCACAACACACGGAGTCGAAAAAGAGATTTGTCCATGTGTTTACGTACAGCTGATAGTCGGCAAACTCAGCATCACAACAAACAGGAGGGCAGACACCGTAGCTACGTCCAATAATGATGTATTAATCTCCATGTCCATGGACACAAACTCAGTACTTGTCTGTGTGTGTTTGCACTCAAGATTTGGGATGCTAGATTTACTCAGTGGATTTATGTTTTATTACAATGTAAAAAAAAAAAAAAATCAGGCCCTATTCATTTCTGCGTACTTTTAACTCGGATCTTGTACCTGCGTACATTGACCGATAATTGCGTAGTTGGTAAGCAAAATGCATGCATCATCCCCAGTTTACATTTGGCACTTCATCCACCTCCTCTCCCTGCAACTATTCCCCAGATCATTGCTGTAAGTGAGAATGTGTTCTCAGTCAATTTACCAGGTTAAATAAATAAACATACATTCATCATGATACACAATTATTTTTGAGAATAGATGTGGCTGTCACTGCCACTTTGTTACCACAACTTTAATAGACTATTTCGACACATTTTGGAAACGAAAGATGCTCTGCCAAGCCTAGACCCTCTTCATATTTCAAAGCTGCGTTAATGATATTGACTCGGAGGCAGACTCGCTCAGGTAATAATACCTCCCCATCATTTGTAAGTGTTATCGTCGTACTGTTGTCTGCCAGGCTTATTTGGTATTTTATTAGGATCCCCATTAGCTCTCTGTGAAAGCAGCAGCTACTCTTCTTGGGGTCCACACAAAACATGATACATGACATAATACAAAACATTAATAGACAAGAGCAGCTCAAGGACAGAATTACATAGATTTAAAAACGGCACACGTAGCCTACATATCAATACACATACACACAACCCTATCTAGGTCAAGTAGGGAGAGCGTTGTGCGGTTCATTTGAGCAATATGAGATGGAAGGGAGTTCCATGCAGTAATGGCTCTATGTAATACTGTGTGCTTTCTTTAAAATGTTCTGGATTTGGGGGTGTTGTCAGTTGTAATCTTGTATCCATTCGTTTTAACTCCACTCTTAGATCTGCTATTGTTAGCTAAAAAGAGGATTCCGCGGTGGTCTGCTCACCCAGTACTTTTAGTTCAAGTGTGAATTCCATAAACTTGAATAACCCCTCGGTTTGATAACATCGTAAAGGACTTGGGTTGATGCATTTGAACATTTGGAGATTACTTCCTAAACTGGATTACATCAAAATCTGGGTTGTGCAGAGGAATCCGGACATTCTAGTTTTGACTGAAACGTGGATCTCTGGGGAAATTCTGGACTCTGATATTGGTATTAAGGGTTGTAATGTGTTCAGCGCCGACAGACAGGGTAAATGTAGTGGAGTGGCCATTAAAAAATACATTAAAAAATGTCCCTGTCTCTTTACCGAAATCCATTGCCCTCCAGGACACCTACACCACCCGATGTCACAGGAAGGCCATAAAGATCATCAAGGACAACAACCACCCGAGCCACTGCCTGTTCACCCCGCTATCATCCAGAAGGCGAGGTCAGTACAGGTGCATCAAAGCTGGGACCGAGAGACTGAAAAACAGCTTCTATCTCAAGGCCATCAGACTGTTAAACAGCCACCACTAACATTGAGTGGCTGCTGCCAACACACTGACTCAACTCCAGCCACTTTAATAATGGGAATTGATGGGAAATTATGTAAAATATATCACTAGCCACTTTAAACAATGCTACCTAATATAATGTTTACATACCCTACATTATTCATCTCATATGTATACGTATATACTGTACTCTATATCATCTACTGCATCTTTATGTAATACATGTATCACTAGCCACTTTAACTATGCCACTTTGTTTACATACTCATCTCATATGTATATACTGCACTCGATACCATCTACTGTATCTTGCCTATGCTGCTCTGTACCATCACTCACTCATATATCCTTATGTACATATTCTTTATCCCCTCACACTGTGTATAAGACAGTAGTTTTGGAATTGTTAGTTAGATTACTTGTTGGTTATTACTGCATTGTTGGAACTAGAAGCACAAGCATTTCGCTACACTCGCATTAACATCTGCTAACCATGTGTATGCGACAAATACAATTTGATTTGATTTGATTTGTCCCTTGTGAATATATAAATATATATTTTTCTCCTATCTTTAAGCCTTTGTCTAGGGGAAAATGTATTCATAACTATAATAGGGGCCTGCCCTTGAGGAGTTAACTCATTTATTGTCTTCTTTTACTAAATCAGAAGTTATTATCCTAGGTGACCTAAATGATGATTGGGAAATGCAGGCTTCAGACAATCTAAAAGACATGTGTAATGATCTAAACCCAGCTGGTGACAAAGCCTTCACGGCCAAAGCCTAAAGATCCTTCAAAGTCAACTCTGATTGATCTTATTCTATCAAATACACCAGAGAAATATGTTTCTACTGGTGTGTTCGCCCAAGACACTAGGGACCATTGACCCAGTTGTTTGTGTTAGAGATGCGAGAATATAAAAAGGGAAGCCTCGTGACATCACAAAGAGGAACGTCAATGAACAGGCTTTTTTACACGATGTTTATTTTAGTTTTATTTTTCCTTGATTGTATTTCATCTAATCCCTGAACCTGATTTAGCTTGGAGCCTTTCTGCAGATGTCTTCAATACTGTTGTAGATAATCATGCTCCCTTAAAAAAATAAATAATCAGGGTTAAAGGTCAGTCGAATGCCTGGTACACTCCGGAATTATCAGAGGTCATTCACAAAAGATTTTGATGCTTGGGTCAAGGCCAGGAACACAGGCTTAGGCCTGGACTGGCAAGTTTTTAAGCAACTGAGGAGTCATTGTACAAGACAAATCAGAAAGGCTAAATCGGATTATTATGTAACCTCTCTTTCGGATTGTAATGGGAACCCGGCTGAATTCTGGAAGATTGTCAAATCCCTGAAGGGTTCAACTTCCTCCTCTGCAACAACAAATTAATTCAGACACTGGCCTTATTATTTAAAAACAAATCCGTCATTTGATGCATTTAATCACCATTTTATTTCAGCTTGCTCTCTCTTTGAAATAACTTCTAAGTCTATTCACAATGATATTGGGCTGGATGATGATAGAGGAAACTTGCTGAATGATCAGAGAATTTATAGTCAAAGATTTTCTTTTAGGCTATTTACAGAGAAATAAGTCCTTGGATGCTTTGCTAGCAATAGACAACAATAGATCCACAGGGGCCGACCAATTGGATCCAGGGCTGCTTAAGTGTGCGGCATCCATCATTGTTGGCTCAATAACCTCCATTTTGTTTTATTTAACGTTGTTATCAGGAAATATTCCTAAAGTATAGAAATCATCTCTTGTGCTGCCGCTCCATAAGGACGGGGGTAGTAGATATCTTCATCATTATAATCAAGGCTTCCTTGTAGGGTAGTAGATATCTTCCACATTATCATCAAGGCTTCCTTGTAGGGTAGTAGATACCTTCATCATTATCATCAAGGCTTCCTTGTAGGGTAGTAGATATCTTCCACATTATCATCAAGGCTTCCTTGTAGGGTAGTATATATCTTCATCATTATCATCAAGGCTTCCTTGTAGGGTAGTAGATATCTTCACCATTATCATCAAGGCTTCCTTGTAGGGTAGTATATATCTTCATCATTATCATCAAGGCTTCCTTGTAGGGTAGTAGATATCTTCATCATTATAATCAAGGCTTCCTTGTAGGGTAGTAGATATCTTCACCATTATCATCAAGGCTTCCTTGTAGGGTAGTAGATATCTTCATCATTATCATCAAGGCTTCCTTGTAGGGTAGTAGATATCTTCATCATTATCATCAAGGCTTCCTTGTAGGGTAGTAGATATTTTCATCATTATCATCAAGGCTTCCTTGTAGGGTAGTAGATATCTTCATCATTATCATCAAGGCTTCCTTGTAGGGTAGTAGATATCTACATCATTATCATCAAGGCTTCCTTGTAGGGTAGTAGATATCTTCATCATTATCATCAAGGCTTCCTTGTAGGGTAGTAGATATCTTCATCATTATCATCAAGGCTTCCTTGTAGGGTAGTAGATATCTTCACCATTATCATCAAGGCTTCCTTGTAGGGTAGTAGATATCTTCATCATTATCATCAAGGCTTCCTTGTAGGGTAGTAGATATCTTCATCATTATCATCAAGGCTTCCTTGTAGGGTAGTAGATATCTTCATCATTATAATCAAGGCTTCCTTGTAGGGTAGTAGATATCTTCATCATTATCATCAAGGCTTCCTTGTAGGGTAGTAGATATTTTCATCATTATCATCAAGGCTTCCTTGTAGGGTAGTAGATATCTTCATCATTATCATCAAGGCCTCCTTGTAGGGTAGTAGATATCTTCATCATTATCATCAAGGCTTCCTTGTAGGGTAGTCGATATCTTCATCATTATCATCCAGGCTTCCTTGTAGGGTAGTAGATATCTTCATCATTATCATCAAGGCTTCCTTGTAGGGTAGTAGATATCTTCATCATTACCATCAAGGCTTCCTTGTAGGGTAGTAGATATCTTCATCATTATCATCAAGGCTTCCTTGTAGGGTAGTTGATATCTTCATCATTATCATCAAGGCTTCCTTGTAGGGTAGTAGATATCTTCATCATTATCATCCAGGCTTCCTTGTAGGGTAGTAGATATCTTCATCATTATCAACAAGGCTTCCTTGTAGGGTAGTAGATATCTTCATCATTATCATCAATGCTTCCTTGTAGGGTAGTAGATATCTTCATCATTATCATCAAGGCTTCCTTGTAGGGTAGTAGATATCTTCATCATTATCATCAAGGCTTCCTTGTAGGGTAGTAGATATCCTCATCATTATCATCAAGGCTTCCTTGTAGGGTAGTAGATCTCTTCATCATCATCATCAAGGCTTCCTTGTAGGGTAGTAGATATTTTCATCATTATCATCAAGGCTTCCTTGTAGGGTAGTAGATATTTTCATCATTATCATCAAGGCTTCCTTGTAGGGTAGTATATATCTTCATCATTATCATCCAGGCTTCCTTGTAGGGTAGTAGATATCTTCATCATTATCATCAAGGCTTCCTTGTAGGGTAGTAGATATCTGCATCATTATCATCAAGGCTTCCTTGTAGGGTAATAGATATCTTCATCATTATCATCAAGGCTTCCTTGTAGGGTAGTAGATATCGTCATCATTATCATCAAGGCTTCCTTGTAGGGTAGTCGATATCTTCATCATTATCATCCAGGCTTCCTTGTAGGGTAATACATATTTTCATCATTATCATCAAGGCTTCCTTGTAGGGTAGTAGATATCTTCATCATTATCATCAAGGCTTCCTTGTAGGGTAGTAGATATCTGCATCATTATCACCCCATTTCAAGGCTTCCTTGTCTAGATATGATTCTAGAATCTTTGTTAAATGTTCAACTTTGCTCTTTTTAAAAATCTGAGAAATGTATTTTAAACCTCACAGGGTTTAGACCTGGGCATAGCACTGTTACAGCAACCACTTTAGTTGTTAATGGTCTTGTCAATGCTAAAATTAAATGTGCTTATTTTGTTTGTTTGACCCGGTCCAAAAAGTTTTTAATACTCTTGTTCATGCTTTAAAATAAAAAAATTAAAAAAAGGTTTTGTCCTTGATATGACTGAGCTCTAACGCCTGTTCGTGGTTTCATGATTATCGTAGTGACAGAATTCAAGTCATCGTGATTGATGGGGTTAATAAGTCAGAATTTAATAAGTCAGATTTTAATAAGTCAGAATTTCTCGACGTACAGTACCACGGGGGTTGATTTTGGTACCTGTTCTCTTCACTATTTATATAAACACCGTTGGTAAAAATGGTAAACTTCATCTATATGCGTATGATACTATTATGTATGCTATTGCCCCGACTGTTGATCTAGCTGTGTCAAAATTACAGTCATGTTTGATAGCTGTGCAGGAATCCCTTGCTTATTTAAAACTTGTGCTTAATCTGGGCAAAAGGAAATACATGTTGTTTTCAAACCCTCGTAAGAATGTTCCGGATTAACTACTGTATATGCACATAGTTTAGGTATAATGTGTACAGTGCATTCGGAAAGTATTTAATATGTATTAAATCGTTTTTTCCCCCCTCATCAATCCATAAACAATGCCCCATTATGACAAAGCAAAAATAGGTTCTTAGAAATGTTTGCAAACCCCCCCCCCCTAAGCAATATCACATTTACATAAGTATTCAGACCCTTTACTCAGTACTTTGTTGAAGCACCTTTGGCAGCGATTACAGCCTTGAGTCTTCTTGGGTATGAAGCTACAAGCTTGGCACACCTGTATTTGGAGAGTTTCTCCCATTCTTCTCTGCAGATCCTCTCAAGTCCTGTCAGGTTGGATGGGGAGATCGCTGAACAGCTATTTTCAGGTCTCTGCAGAGATGTTCGATCGGTTTCAAGTTCGGACTCTGGCTGGGCCACTCAAGGACATTCAGAGACTTGTCCCGAAGCCACTCCTGCGTTATCTTGGCTGTGTGCTCAGGGTTGTTGTCCTATTGAAAGGTGAACCTTTGCCCCAGTCTGAGGTCCTGAGTGCACTGGAGCAGGTTTTCTCACGGATCTCTCTGTACTTTGCTCTGTTCATTTTTCCTCTCTCTGACTAGTCTTTCAGTCCCTGCCGCTGACAACAATCCCCACAGCATGATGCTGCTACCACAAACTTCCCTGTAGGGATGGTGCCAGGTTTCTGCCAGATGCGACGCTTGGCATTCAGGTCAAGGAGTTCAATCTTGGTTTCATCAGACCAGAGCATCTTGTTTCTCACGGTCTGAGAATAGATTAGGTGCCTTTTGAAAAAACTCCAAGTGGGCTGTCATGTGCCTTTTACTGAGGAGTGGCTTCCGTCTAGCCACTACCATAAAGGCCAGATTGGTGGAGTACTGCAGAGATGGTTGTCCTTCTGGAAGGTTCTCCCTTCTCCACAGAGAAACTCTGGAGCTCTGTCAGAGTGACAATCTGGTTCTTGGTCACCTACCTGACCAAGGCCCTTCTCCCCGATTGGTCAGTTTGTCCGGGCGGTCAGCTCTAGGAAGTCTTGGTGGTTCCAAACTGCTTCCATTTAAAAATGATGGAGGCCACTGTGTTCTTGGGGACCTTCAATGTTGCATACATTTTTGGTACCCTTCCCCAGATCTGTGCCTTTACACAATCCTGTCTCGGCGCTCTACGGACCATTCCTTTGACCTCATGGCTTGGTTTTTGCTCTGACATGCACTGTCAACTGTGGGACCTTATACAGACAGGTGTGTGCCTTTCCAAATCATGTCCAATCAACTGGATTTACCACAGGTGGACTCCAATCAAGTTGTCTCAAAGATCAATGGAAACCTGAGCTTAATTTAGAGTCTCATAGCAAAGGGTCTGAATACTTATGCAAATAAGGTATTTCTGTTTTTATATTTTTAATACATTTTCAAAAATGTCTAATAACCTATTTTTGCTTTGTCATTATGGAGTATTGTGATGTCATTATGGAGTATTGTGATGTCATTATGGAGTATTGTGATGTCATTATGGAGTATTGTGATGTCATTATGGAGTATTGTTCGTAGATTGATGAGGATTTTTATTTATTTAATCCATTTTAGAATAAGCCTTTAACATAACAACATGTGGAAAAGGTCAAGGGGTCAGAATACTTTCAGAATGCATTGTATGTTCATGTTGTATATACAGGGCACATGTCTTCCCTGTTAAAATAAAGGTTACATTTAAAAAATAAAGTCGAGGAGTCAAAGAAATTTGACTTTGCTTGGAAAGTAATCTTATACAATGTGTGACTTTGTCACAATCAATTGATCTATTCAGAGAATATGTATAATACAATTGAGGGTTCATATAAATTCTGAAACATATTTAGTAGCAGAATAACATTTGGGAAAATTGGTTCTAGTGATCCGGCTGGTATTTTCACAGTGATCCAGCTGGTATTTTCACAGCGATCCAGCTGGTATTTTCACAGTGATCTAGCCTGTACTATCACAGTGATCTAGCCTGTATTTATACAGTGATCCAGCTGGTATTTTCACAGTGATCCAGCTGGTATTTTCACAGTGATCTAGCCTGTATTTATACAGTGATCCAGCTGGTATTTTCACAGTGATCCAGCTGGTATTTTCACAGCGATCCAGCTGGTATTTTCACAGTGATCTAGCCTGTACTATCACAGCGATCCAGCTGGTATTTTCACAGTGATCCAGCTGGTATTTTCACAGTGATCTAGCCTGTATTTATACAGTGATCCAGCCTGTATTATCACAGTGATCCAGCTGGTATTTTCACAATGATCCAGCTGGTATTTTCACAGTGATCCAGCTGGTATTTTCACAGTGATCCAGCTGGTATTTTCACAGTGATCTAGCCTGTATTTATACAGTGATCCAGCTGGTATTTTCACAGTGATCCAGCTGGTATTTTCACAGTGATCCAGCTGGTATTTTCACAGTGATCTAGCCTGTATTATCACAGTGATCCAGCTGGTATTTTCACAGTGATCCAGCTGGTATTTTCACAGTGATCCAGCCTGTACTATAACAGTGATCCAGCTGGTATTTTCACAGTGATCCAGCTGGTTTTATCTATGACATAGAATTATTCTGTCCCAAACCTCATCACTCTCACTCACTCTACCATTATATCTGAGAAACACAGCTGTCATTTTTACCATCTCCCCCCAGAGGTATTTACCATCTCCCCCCAGAGGTATTTACCATCTCCCCCCAGAGGTATTTACCATCTCCCTCCAGAGGTATTTACCATCTCCCCCCAGAGGTATTTACCATCTCCCCCCAGAGGTATTTACCATCTCCCTCCAGAGGTATTTACCATCTCCCCCAGAGGTATTTACCATCTCCCTCCAGAGGTATTTACCATCTCCCCCAGAGGTATTTACCATCTCCCCCAGAGGTATTTACCATCTCCCCCAGAGGTATTTACCATCTCCCCCAGAGGTATTTACCATCTCCCTCCAGAGGTATTTACCATCTCCCTCCCCCAGAGGTATTTACCATCTCCCTCCCCCAGAGGTATTTACCATCTCCCCGAGGTATTTACCATCTCCCTCCCCCAGAGGTATTTACCATCTCCCTCCAGAGGTATTTACCATCTCCCTCCCCCAGAGGTATTTACCATCTCCCTCCAGAGGTATTTACCATCTCCCTCCAGAGGTATTTACCATCTCCTCCCCCAGAGGTATTTACCATCTCCCCCAGAGGTATTTACCATCTCCCTCCCCCAGAGGTATTTACCATCTCCCTCCAGAGGTATTTACCATCTCCCTCCCCCAGAGGTATTTACCATCTCCCCCAGAGGTATTTACCATCTCCTCCAGAGGTATTTACCATCTCCCTCCCCCAGAGGTATTTACCATCTCCCCGAGGTATTTACCATCTCCCTCCCCCAGAGGTATTTACCATCTCCCCCAGAGGTATTTACCATCTCCCTCCAGAGGTATTTACCATCTCCTCCCCCAGAGGTATTTACCATCTCCCTCCCCCAGAGGTATTTACCATCTCCCCGAGGTATTTACCATCTCCCCAGAGGTATTTACCATCTCCCTCCCCCAGAGGTATTTACCATCTCCCCCAGAGGTATTTACCATCTCCCCCAGAGGTATTTACCATCTCCCCCAGAGTATTTACCATCTCCTCCAGAGGTATTTACCATCTCCCCAGAGGTATTTACCATCTCCCCCAGAGGTATTTACCATCTCCCCCAGAGGTATTTACCATCTCCCCCAGAGGTATTTACCATCTCCCCCAGAGGTATTTACCATCTCCCCTCCAGAGGTATTTACCATCTACCCCAGAGGTATTTACCATCTCCCCTCCAGAGGTATTTACCATCTCCCCCAGAGGTATTTACCATCTCCCCCAGAGGTATTTACCATCTCCCCCCAGAGGTATTTACCATCTCCCCCGAGAAACATTTAGAGGCTAACACCCCCATGATTCACACTAGGAGAACACTGAACATAACTACAATTTAGTAATCCCACATCCCACCTGGTTACTGCCGTGGAGGAAATCTCTCTCTCTCGTCTCTCTCTCTCTGTATTAGTGTGTGTGTCCTGCGGTAAATATCAAAGGAGGAGGCAGTAGATCAATACCTCAAGCAGATCACTGTGTGTGTGTGTGTGTGTGTGTGTGTGTGTGTGTGTGTGTGTGTGTGTGTGTGTGTGTGTGTAAGCTGCATATCGATTGTAGATTGTGGACCTCAGCCTGGATCATCTCTCCGGTCTTCCGACCATTACGGTGTGTGTGATATCTCTGGTACAGATAAGACTTCCGCAGCATGAGTCACCACAACAACACCACGCAGTGTGTGAGATGCTGTGTGTGTGTGTGATATGCTGTGTGTGTGTGTGAAACGCTGTGTGAGACGCTGTGTGTGAGATGCTGTGTGTGTGTGAGATGCTGTGTGTGTGTGATTCTGTGTGTGTGTGAGACGCAGTGTGTGTGTGCTTTTGTTTGAGCGAGAGAGAAGTGATTTGTTTGTGTGTCTGTGTTTGAGAGACAGAAACACAGTGTGTGTGTGTGTGACACACTGTGTGTGTGTGAGACGCAGTGTGGGTGTGTGAGACGCAGTTTGGGTGTGTGTGACACAGTGTGGGTGTGTGTGACACAGTGTGGGTGTGTGTGACACACTGTGTGTGTGTGTGAGACGCAGAGTGGGTGTGTGTGACACACTGTGTGTGTGTGAGACGCAGTGTGGGTGTGTGTGACACACTGTGTGTGTGTGAGACGCAGTGTGGGTGTGTGTGACACACTGTGTGTGTGTGAGACGCAGTGTGGGTGTGTGTGACACAGTGTGGGTGTGTGTGACACACTGTGTGTGTGTGAGACGCAGTGTGGGTGTGTGTGACGCAGTTTGGGTGTGTGAGACACACTGTGTGTGTGTGAGACGCAGTGTGGGTGTGTGTGACGCAGTTTGGGTGTGTGAGACACAGTGTGGGTGTGTGACACAGTGTGTGTGTGTGAGACGCAGTGTGGGTGTGTGTGACACAGTGTGTGTGTGTGTGACGCAGTGTGGGTGTGTGTGACACAGTGTGTGTGTGTGAGATGCTGTGTGTGTGTGATTCTGTGTGTGTGTGAGACGCAGTGTGTGTGTGCTTTTGTTTGAGCGAGAGAGAAGTGATTTGTTTGTGTGTCTGTGTTTGAGAGACAGAAACACAGTGTGTGTGTGTGTGTGACACACTGTGTGTGTGTGAGACGCAGTGTGGGTGTGTGAGACGCAGTTTGGGTGTGTGTGACACAGTGTGGGTGTGTGTGACACAGTGTGGGTGTGTGTGACACACTGTGTGTGTGTGTGAGACGCAGTGTGGGTGTGTGTGACACACTGTGTGTGTGTGAGACGCAGTGTGGGTGTGTGTGACACACTGTGTGTGTGTGAGACGCAGTGTGGGTGTGTGTGACACACTGTGTGTGTGTGAGACGCAGTGTGGGTGTGTGTGACACAGTGTGGGTGTGTGTGACACACTGTGTGTGTGTGAGACGCAGTGTGGGTGTGTGTGACGCAGTTTGGGTGTGTGAGACACAGTGTGGGTGTGTGAGACACACTGTGTGTGTGTGAGACGCAGTGTGGGTGTGTGTGACGCAGTTTGGGTGTGTGAGACACAGTGTGGGTGTGTGACACAGTGTGTGTGTGTGAGACGCAGTGTGGGTGTGTGTGACACAGTGTGTGTGTGTGTGACGCAGTGTGGGTGTGTGTGACACAGTGTGGGTGTGTGAGACGCAGTGTGGGTGTGTGTGTGACAGTGTGGGTGTGTGTGACACAGTGTGGGTGTGTGTGACAGTGTGGGTGTGTGTGACACAGTGTGTGTGTGTGAGACGCAGTGTGTGTGTGTGACACAGTGTGGGTGTGTGTGACACAGTGTGGGTGTGTGTGACACAGTGTGTGTGTGTGAGACGCAGTGTGGGTGTGTGTGTGACAGTGTGGGTGTGTGAGACGCAGTGTGGGTGTGTGTGTGACAGTGTGGGTGTGTGTGACACAGTGTGTGTGTGTGAGACGCAGTGTGTGTGTGTGTGACACAGTGTGTGTGTGTGAGACGCAGTGTGGGTGTGTGTGACACAGTGTGTGTGTGTGTGACGCAGTGTGGGTGTGTGTGACACAGTGTGGGTGTGTGAGACGCAGTGTGGGTGTGTGTGACACAGTGTGGGTGTGTGTGACGCAGTGTGGGTGTGTGTGACACAGTGTGGGTGTGTGTGACACAGTGTGGGTGTGTGTGACACAGTGTGGGTGTGTGTGACACAGTGTGGGTGTGTGTATTCTTCCTTCCCTGTGTGTCAAAGAAGCATACAGCCTTAAAGATGGACTCCACAGTATGGGCAACAGCTCCACTAGCCGCCCAATAGGACACTATTATTGTTTCAGTTGCCGTCCTGAGGAGTGTCGCGGAGGTAAATATTGTGCTCATCTATTTCACGTGCGATGATGTCCGAAGAGGATAAAACTGTGTTTGTTGTTTCCAGTAACTTCTTTCTTGTTGTATTTTTCTATAAACGGCTGTTTACTAACCAAGCAATTTCATGGCAATTTCATCTTCCTGCACTTCCAAGAACTCTCCCTCTCTCTCCGTGGTTTGAGGGGAGACATCTCCCCCTCTCTCTCCGTGGTTTGAGGGGAGACATCTCCCTCTCTCTCTCCGTGGTTTGAGGGGAGACATCTCCCTCTCTCTCTCGTGGTTTGAGGGGAGACATCTCCTCTCTCTCCATGGCTTGAGGGAGACATCTCCCCTCTCTCTCCGTGGTTTGAGGAGACATCTCCCTCTCTCTCTCCGTGGTTTGAGGGGAGACATCTCCCTCTCTCTCCGTGGTTTGAGGGAGACATCTCCCTCTCTCTCCGTGGTTTGAGGGGAGACATCTCCCTCTCTCTCCGTGGCTTGAGGGGAGACATCTCCCTCTCTCTCTCCGTGGTTTGAGGGGAGACATCTCCCTCTCTCTGTGGTTTGAGGGGAGACATCTCCCTCTCTCTCTCCGTGGTTTGAGGGGAGACATCTCCCTCTCTCTCCGTGGCTTGAGGGGAGACATCTCCCTCTCTCTCTCCGTGGTTTGAGGGGAGACATCTCCCTCTCTCCGTGGTTTGAGGGGAGACATCTCCCTCTCTCTCTCCGTGGTTTGAGGGGAGACATCTCCCTCTCTATCTCCGTGGTTTGAGGGGAGACATCTCCCTCTCTCTCTCCGTGGTTTGAGGGGAGACATCTCCCTCTCTCTCTCCGTGGTTTGAGGGGAGACATCTCCCTCTCTCTCTCCGTGGTTTGAGGGGAGACATCTCCCTCTCTCTGTGGTTTGAGGGGAGACATCTCCCTCTCTCTCTCCGTGGTTTGAGGGGAGACATCTCCCTCTCTCTCCGTGGCTTGAGGGGAGACATCTCCCTCTCTCTCTCCGTGGTTTGAGGGGAGACATCTCCCTCTCTCCGTGGTTTGAGGGGAGACATCTCCCTCTCTCTCTCCGTGGTTTGAGGGGAGACATCTCCCTCTCTCTCCGTGGTTTGAGGGGAGACATCTCCCTCTCTCTCCGTGGTCTGAGGGGAGACATCTCCCAATCTCTGTGGTCTGAGGGGAGACATCTCCCTCTCTCTTTTGGTGGTTTGAGGGGAGACATCTCCCTCTCTCTCTGTGGCTTGAGGGGAGACATCTCCCTCTCTCTTTTGGTTGTTTGAGAGGAGACATCTCCCTCTCTCTCTATGATTTGAGGGGAGACATCTCCCTCTCTCTTTTGGTGGTCTGAGGGGAGACATCTCCCTCTCTCTTTTGGTGGTCTGAGGGGAGACATCTCCCTCTCTCTCTGTGGTTTGAGGGGAGGCATCTCCCTCTCTCTCTATGGTTTGAGGGGAGACATCTCCCTCTCTCTCTGTGGCTTGACAGGAGACATCTCCTTCTGGAGACCTGCAAACAAATACAAACAATGAGATCACCATTTGATTTTTAAAAAATCTGCCATTTAGTTGAGACCAATAGAGAGAGAGAGAGACAGACAGACATAGAGAGAGAGACAGACAGACATAGAGAGAGAGAGAGACAGAGAGCGAGAGACTGAGACAGAGACAGAGACAGAGAGAGAGAAAGCAAGAGAGAGAGAGAGAGAGAGACAGAGACAGAGAGAGAGAAAGCAAGAGAGAGAGAGAGAGAGAGAGATTGGTCTCAACTAAATGGCAGATTTTAAAAAAATCAAATGGTGATCTCATTGTTTGTGTTTGTTTGCGGGTCTCCAGAAGGAGATGTCTCCTGTCAAGCCACAGAGAGAGAGAAGGAAGGAAGTGCTCTGTTACTGTGGATTAATGGGATTGCCCGAGACAGCTTGTCGTGCTATGCCACAACATGTGTGACTGAGTGTGTGAACAATCTGCCACAAATATTTGATGACAGCCTGTGCATGCTGAGACTGTAAACGGCAAGCCACTGTGTAATCAGTATAATCAGTAATCAACAACCCCACGACAACCCCAAAACACATTGTGTGCGTGTGTGTATTTAAGAGTGTGTGTTCCACAAGGCGTGTGTGAGTGTGTGTCTAAACTGCAAGCTAAGTGTGAAAAGATTTGTAATCATTAAGAAAACATTGAAATGCAAAACCAGGGCTATAAGACACGGTCACATTGCAGTGTCAACATGTTTACAAAACACTGTGCTTTTCCTAAATCTATCATATGTATTCACAATAAGCCCCTAAGCCAACAGCCAAGCCTTAGGGAGTTGAACCAGTGACCGTACGTGCATTACAAGCTGTTCCATTAGGGTTTTGACCTCTTCACAAACAGGTCACGTTACCCTACCGACAAAACGCATCTCAACGCATCTCAAATTGCACTGTTCTTTTTCATCAGAAATGATTCCTTATGGGTACTTTCATGTGTATGACTTTTTATGGAGGGGGGCTAAACGCTGTACCGTGCCTTCAGGGGGCTAAACGCTGTACCGTGCCTTCAGGGGGGCTAAACGCTGTACCGTGCCTTCGGGGGGGCTAAACGGTGTACCGTGCCTTCGGGGGCTAAACGCTGTACCGTGCCTTCAGGGGGGGGGCTAAACATTGTACCAAGACTATCACATTCTTGTTCTGCAGCTTGGGGTCATTGTCCTGTTGGGACATAAATCTTTGCCCCCAGTCTCAGGTAGTTTGCACTCAGGTAGTTTGCACTCAGGTAGTTTGCACTCAGGTAGTTTGTACTCAGGTAGTTTGCACTCAGGTAGTTTGCACTCAGGTAGTTTGCACTCAGATGGTTTGCACTCAGGTAGTTTGCGCTCAGGTAGTTTGCACTCAGGTAGTTTGCACTCATATAGTTTGCACTCAGGTAGTTTGCACTCAGGTAGTTTGTACTCAGGTAGTTTGCACTCAGGTAGTTTGCACTCAGGTAGTTTGCACTCTGAAGCAGGTTCTCATCAAGGATGTGCCTGTATTTGGCTCCATTTGTTGTTCACTCTATCTTTACCAGTCTCCCAGTCCCTGCCACTGAAAAGCATCCCCATAGAATGATGCTGCCACCACCACCATGCTTCACGGTAGGGATGGTGTTAGACAGGTGATGAGCTGTGTCTGGTTTTCTCCAGACACAGCACTTTGCATTCAGTCCAAAGAGTTCGATTTGTGTCTCATCTGACCACAGAATCTTTTGCTGTAACATTAGCCTACACAATAAATCCATGATTTATTTTAGACAGGTCTAAAGAAGCACGATATGAAGAAAATATAGTCTATTTCAGAAGAACAGAATAGCATACTCTGTGTTCTCCTTATGTTAGGTCCTGATCTAGCTGTGCCAAATGGCTGTGGGATACAATTAGTTCATTTAGCAGACAAGATTTGCTTAGAATTCAGGGGGCATTATTTTATAGTATGAAGAATACAACTGAACGTGTCTGAATAAAATAGAAAGGATATTTTCTCCTAAGGATTTGAGGGAGTCCGCACATGCGTATTCTGTGTTGAGTGGTTAACAAAGAAATAGGTCCTTCTATATTTACATTTACATTTAAGTCATTTAGCAGACGCTCTTATCCAGAGCGACTTACATGCTCAATTTAGAGTTATTCATGTAACTTTAGGTATTCTACAAACATATGATTCTGATTTTTAATACATTGTACGGCTGCATGACGCGCTCTAATGATGAAAGAAGCCTTTGTGTGGCTCCATCATGTGATCTGGTCTTTCTCACAGGCTACAAGTGAAGACAGACACATCGGGGACACAACTGCGCGGGTCCTTTTCCAATTTCAGTGCATATTGAAGATATTGGAAGAACTGTCCACATTTACTTTAAGTCAGCCAACAAGATGAGTAGACCTAACAAACAGCAAAACCACTAGTCTATGTCAATCTATTATCCCCCATAGTATAAAGGTTGACCTATTATATTGATAAATAAATAAATATTCCAAACATAGTCTGGAACAGCTGTGGGATGCGATCGATCCCAAATTAATACAACCACTAGTATCAAAAAAACTGGCTGATGTAACAGATCAGAACGTTTAGCTTAACATGTTTATAATATATATAAACTGTCCACATTTACTTTGTTTTGTCAGCCAACAAGATGAGTAGGCCTAACGAACAGCAAAAGCACTAGTCTATGTCAATCTCCTATCCCCTATGGTACAATAGTCGACCTATTCCATTCTGTGCGAGAAATAAATATTCCAAACATAGTCTGGGACAGTTGTTGGATACAATAGATCCCAAATTAATACAACGACTAGCATCAAATATGTTTTTTTTTAATTCAATGTGGCTGACACAACAGATCAGAACGTTTAGCTTAAAATGTTTAAGAAACTATTAGGATATTTATTCACATTATAAGTGCTGCAATGCACACATGGTAGTATGTAGGCTATAATGTTACATTAGCGGAAAACACCATTATCAAAAGTGACCGCAAATGCTATTAAGTATGTAATGCTTTCATTGTAAAGGTGCATTTGTATAAATGTTCTCACCCGTTGCTTATGCATGCCAGTTCGGCTCTACACCCCTTGGAAATCGGTTTAATGGGCTTCATTTTTAAGAAGTTATTTGGCCACTTTAGTTGTGATTACAAACCTTATCAAAACGTATAGGCCCATGGGTTAGGAGACGTGAGGTGTGCGAGTATGATTTGAAAAAGTTGCAAAAAAAGCAAAAAGTTTATTTTATTTATCTAGGCAAGTCAGTTAAAAACAAATTCTTATTTTCAATGACGGCCTAGGAACAGTGTGTTAACTGCCTTGTTCAGGGGCTGAACAACAGATGTTTATCTTGTCAGCACGGGGGTTTGAACTTGCAACCTTTCAAGTTATTAGTCCAATGCTCTAACCACTAGGCTACCCTGCCGCCTCTACACTCTAACCACTAGGCTACCCTGCCGCCTCTACACTCTAACCACTAGGCTACCCTGCCGCCTCTACACTCTAACCACTAGGCTACCCTGCCACCTCTACACTCTAACCACTAGGCTACCCTGCCACCTCTACACTCTAACCACTAGGCTACCCTGCCGCCTCTACACTCTAACCACTAGTCTACCCTGCCACCTCTACACTCTAACCACTAGGCTGCCCTGCCGCCTCTACACTCTAATCACTAGGCTACCCTGCCACCTCTACACTCTAACCACTAGGCTACCCTGCCGCCTCTACACTCTAACCACTAGGCTACCCTGCCACCTCTACACTCTAACCACTAGGCTACCCTGCCGCCTCTACACTCTAACCACTAGGCTACCCTGCCACCTCTACACTCTAACCACTAGGCTACCCTGCCGCCTCTACACTCTAACCACTAGTCTACCCTGCCACCTCTACACTCTAACCACTAGGCTGCCCTGCCGCCTCTACACTCTAACCACTAGGCTACCCTGCCACCTCTACACTCTAACCACTAGGCTACCCTGCCGCCTCTACACTCTAACCACTAGGCTACCCTGCCACCTCTACACTCTAACCACTAGGCTACCCTGCCGCCCCTAACCACTAGGCTACCCTGCCACCTCTACACTCTAACCACTAGGCTACCCTGCCACCTCTACACTCTAACCACTAGGCTACCCTGCCACCTCTACACTCTAACCACTAGGCTACCCTGCCGCCTCTACACTCTAACCACTAGGCTACCCTGCCACCTCTACACTCTAACCACTAGGCTACCCTGCCACCTCTACACTCTAACCACTAGGCTACCCTGCCACCTCTACACTCTAACCACTAGGCTACCCTGCCGCCTCTACACTCTAACCACTAGGCCACCCTGCCGCCTCTACACTCTAACCACTAGGCTACCCTGCCGCCCCTAACCACTAGGCTACCCTGCCACCTCTACACTCTAACCACTAGGCTACCCTGCCG
This sequence comes from Oncorhynchus nerka, assembly GCF_034236695.1. NCBI lineage: Eukaryota > Metazoa > Chordata > Actinopteri > Salmoniformes > Salmonidae > Oncorhynchus > Oncorhynchus nerka. Next base: position 34,692 of record NW_027039595.1, read on the forward strand.
CCTCTACACTCTAACCACTAGGCTACCCTGCCGCCCCTAACCACTAGGCTACCCTGGCACCTCTACACTCTAACCACTAGGCTACCCTGCCGCCTCTACACTCTAACCACTAGGCTACCCTGCCACCTCTACACTCTAACCACTAGGCTACCCTGCCACCTCTACACTCTAACCACTAGGCTACCCTGCCACCTCTACACTCTAACCACTAGGCCACCCTGCCGCCTCTACACTCTAACCACTAGGCTACCCTGCCACCTCTACACTCTAACCACCCAGCATAAGGGGTATCATAATATATAATTCATTGTCACCCATCAGATTATTCTTGATTTAATCGTGTTTTTGCATATACTAATTAATGTGTGTGTGACATTTGTTTTGATTTAGAATGAACCATTATCATGCACCTGTATGGAAACACATGTCATCTATGCACTTAAATAGCGAATGGAGGACGCTTTGCCTCGAGGTTTATTTTCATGCCAGCCGGGTAGGCTATACTCCTGTTGTAAAGAGAAGTGGTTAATATTGGTAAAGTTGAGATATAAATATAGGAGGCCTATGGAAAGATGATCCTCTTTTTTCTAGCAGCCATCGCTCTGTTTTCTCACCCAATCGCATAGCTTATTGAGCTCATGGGCTCTCATGAAGTGTTTAATTAGATTTTCAAATACATTTGTATTGCTGTCAGAGTGATTAGAGGGACAATAGAGTGCTGAGTACCAGGCAGTTAGCCAGTTTGGTAGACTACTAATGACCATCAGCAGCATCAGAGCTTGGAGAAGCCTAATGGGGTGGCAGGGTAGCCTAGTGGTTAGAGAGTTAGTGTTTAGAGGTTGCAAGTTCAAATCCCTGAGCTGACAAGGTACAAATCTGTCGTTCTGCCCCTGAACAGGCAGTTAACCAACTGTTCCTAGGCCGTCATTGAAAATAAGAATTTGTTCTTAACTGACTTGCCTAGTAAAATAAATAAAAAATCACCTTGACTAAATGGTCATGTGGAGTTTCTCTGCCTTCATGACTCATGACTGCCGGTGTGGCCGTAATACGGTCACCATAACAACCCTACCCTCTGGCCACTCTGCCATCAAGCCAGGATTGGTGTTGTAAAGACTGTTGTCCTTCTGGCAGGTTCTCCCATCTCTGTGAAGGAGCTCTGTAAGTTCAGTCAAAGTGGTCATTGGGTTCTTGGCAACATCCCTTACCAAGGTGTTTTTTGACCGGTTGCTCAGTGTTGGTCAAACAGCCAGCGCTAGGCAGAGTCTGGGTAGTTCCGTATTTTTTCAACTTCTCAGTGATGGAGACCACTGTGCTCTTGGAAATTGTCAATACTAGAAATAGTTTTATACCCTTCCCTGGATATATGCCTCATCATAATTCCATCCCGAAGTTCTACAGACAGTTCCTTGGACACGGTAAAGGTACTGCTCTGACATGAACTGTCAACTATGGGACCTTTATACAGACAGTTCCTTGGACATGGTAAAGGTACTGCTCTGACATGAACTGTCAACTATGGGACCTTTATACAGACAGGTCCTTGGACATGGTAAAGGTACTGCTCTGACATGAACTGTCAACTATGGGACCTTTATACAGACAGGTCCTTGGACATGGTAAAGGTACTGCTCTGACATGAACTGTCAACTATGGGACCTTTATACAGACAGGTCCTTGGACATGGTAAAGGTACTGCTCTGACATGAACTGTCAATTATGGGACCTTTATACAGACAGGTCCTTGGACATGGTAAAGGTACTGCTCTGACATGAACTGTCAACTATGGGACCTTTATACAGACAGGTCATTGGACATGGTAAAGGTACTGCTCTGACATGAACTGTCAACTATGGGACCTTTATACAGACAGTTGTGATTCTGTCTGAATCATGTTCAAACAATTGAATTGGCCACCGATGGACTCCAATCAAGTTGCAGTGACATTCTCAGGGATGATCAAAGGAAATAGGAATGTCATAGCAAAGAGGAGAAGGAGGGGAGGAAATAGGAATGTCATAGCAAAGAGGAGAAGGAGGGGAGGAAATAGGAATGTCATAACAAGGGGGGAGAAGGAGGAGAGGAAATAGGAATGTCATAGCAGAGTGGAGAAGGAGGGGAGGAAATAGGAATGTCATAGCAAAGAGGAGAAGGAGGGGAGGAAATAGGAATGTCATAACAAGGGGGGAGAAGGAGGGGAGGAAATAGGAATGTCATAGCAAAGAGGAGAAGGAGGGGAGGAAATAGGAATGTCATAACAAGGGGGGAGAAGGAGGGGAGGAAATAGGAATGTCATAACAAGGGGGGAGAAGGAGGGGAGGAAATAGGAATGTCATAACAAAGGGGAGAAGGAGGGGAGGAAATAGGAATGTCATAACAAGGGGGGAGAAGGAGGGGAGGAAGTAGGATGCACCAGAGCTCAATTGGGAGTGTAATAGAAAAGTGGTGTGAATACTTTCAGGTATCTAATACTTATCTAAATGAAATACGGAACAGCTGTTGAGTCACAGGCGTTCTGCTCACTCTCTCTGTCTCTCTCTTTCTGTCTCTCTCTGTCTCTCTCTGTCTCTCTCTTAAAATTTTTAGTCATTTATACCCTGCATTTTCTCCCCAATTTCATGATTACGATCTTGTCTCATTGCTGCAACTCCACAAAGGGCTCGGGGGAGGCAAAAGCCGAGTCATGTGTCCCCCCCAACCAAACCCTCTCCTAACCCGGATGACTCTGGGCCAATTGTGCGCCACCCTATGGGACTCCCGGTCAAGGCTGGTTGTGACAATGCCTGGACTCGATCCCAGGCTGTAGTGACGCCGCAACACTGCGATGCCACTCGAGAGGCCTGATTTTAATTTCTAATACAACCCCATCCCACCATCTGTGATTCATGCTGTTACTTATTCTCCTGGTTGTGACAACAGGTTTTATAAGAGCGGGAGGGAGAGAGAGAGCTGTTTTAACAGGTTTATAACTGAGGGAGAGAAAGCGCTGTTTTATCTATAACAGGTTTTATAACAGAGGTAGGGAGAGAAAGCTCTGTTTTATCTATAACAGGTTTTATAACAGAGAGAGGTAGGGAGAGAAAGTACATATTAACCTTGGGAAAATCCTCTGCATTATCTTTAACAGCAGACTCGTACATTTCCCCAGTGAAAACAATGTACTGAGCAAATGCCAAATAGGCTTTTTACCAGATTACCGTACGACAGACCACATATTCATTCTGCACACCCTAACTGACAAACAAACAAACCAACACAAAGGCAAAGTCTTCTCATGCTTTGTTGATTTCAAAAAACCTTTTGACTAAATTTGGCATGAGGGTCGGCTATACAAATTGATGGAAAGTGGTGTTGGGGGAAAAACATATGACATTATGACATCTACAGTGGGAGAACACCTACAGTGGGGAGAACTAGTATTTGACACACTGCCGATTTTGCAGGTTTTCCTACTTACAAAGCATGTAAAGGTCTGTCATTTTTATCATAGGTACACTTCAACTGTGAGAGACGGAATCTAAAACAAACATCCAGAAAATCACATTGTATGATTTTAAGTAATTAATTAGCATTTTATTGCATGACATAAGTATTTGATCACCTACCAACCAGTAAGAATTCCGCCTCTCACAGACCTGTTAGTTTTCCTTTAAGAAGCCCTCCTGTTCTCCACTCATTACCTGTATTAACTGTACCTGTTTGAACTCGTTACCTGTATAAAAGACACCTGTTCACACACTCAATCAAACAGACTCCAACCTCTCCACAATGGCCAAGACCAGAGAGCTGTGTAAGGACATCAGGGGTAAAATTGTAGACCTGCACAAGGCTGGGATGGGCTACAGGACAATAGGCAAGCAGCTTGGTGAGAAGGCAACAACTGTTGGCGCAATTATTAGAAAATGGAAGAAGTTCAAGATGACGGTCAATCACCCTCGGTCTGGGGCTCCATGCAAGATCTCACCTCGTGGGGCATCAAGGATCATGACGAAGGTGAGGGATCAGCCCAGAACTACATGGTAGGACCTGGTCAATGACCTGAAGAGAGCTGGGACCACAGTCTCAAAGAAAATCATTAGTAACACACTACGCCATCATGGATTAAAATCCTGCAGCGCACGCAAGATCCCTCTGCTCAAGCCAGCGCATGTCCAGGCCCGTCTGAAATTTGCCAATGACCATCTGGATGATCCAGAGGAGGAATGGGAGAAGGTCATGTGGTCTGATGAGACAAAAATAGAGCTTTTTGGTCTAAACTCCACTCGCCTGGTTTGGAGGAAGAAGAAGGATGAGTACAACCCCAAGAACACGATCCCAACTGTGAAGCATGGAGGTGGATGCATCATTCTTTGGGGATGCTTTTCTGCAAAGGGGACAAGACGACTGCACCGTATTGAGGGGAGGACGGATGGGGCCAACAACCGTGCTGCCCTGTTCTGAGCCAATTTAAATGTTCCCTCTTTATGGCACCTGACCACACAACTGAGTAGTAGTCCAGGTGCGACAAAACTAGGGCCTGTAGGACCTGCCTTGTTGATAGTGTTGCTAAGAAGGCAGAGTCACTCTTTATTATGGACAGACTTCTCCTCATTTTAGCTATTGTTATATCAATATGTTTTGACCATGGCAGTTTACAATCCAGGGTTACTCCAAGCAGTTTAGTCACCTCAACTTGTTAAATTTCCACTATATTCGTTACAAGATTTAGTTGAGGTTTAGGGTATAGTGAATGATTTGTACCAAATACAATGCTTTTCATTTTTGAAATATTTAGGACTAACGTATTCCTTGCCACCTGTTCTGAAACTAACTGCAGCTCTTTGTTAAGGGCTAGGGTTGCTTTCCAAAGAGTCATCTGGGATTGTAACATACTCTGTTTCACGGAAACATGGCTCTCTGAGGACATGCTGTCGGAGTCGATATAGCCACCGGGATTCTTTGTGCGTCACTCCGACAGGAATAAACATCTCTCAGGGAAGAGAGAGGGGTGTATGTTTAATGATTAACGACTCATGGTGTAATTGTAACAGCATACAGGAACTCAAGTCCTTCTGTTCACCAGACCAGAAATTCCGTCACAATCAAATGCCGTCCGTATTATCTCCCAAGAGAATTCTCGTCGGTTTTTGTCACTGCGGTGTATTCATACATCCGAAGGCTGCATTTACAGTAGCTGGGGATTTTAACAAAGCAAGAAAAAGGCTATCTAAATTCTATCAGCATATCGATTGTAGTACATGGGCTGGCAAAACATTGGATGACTGCTACTGCTACTGTGGCAGGCTCTACAGTCAATCACAGATTACAAAAGAAAACAAGCCCCGTCATGAACACTGATGTCTTGCTTCCAGACAAACTAAACACCTTCTTTGCTCGCTTTGAGGATAATGCAGTGCCACCGACGTGGCCCACTACCAAGGACTGCAGGACCCCCCTCTCCTTCTCCGTGGCCGATGTGAGTAAGACATTTAAACGTGTTAACCCTCGCAAGGCTGCCGGCCAAGACAGCATCCCTAGCCGCGTCCTGAGAGAATGCGCAGACAAGCTGGCTGGTGTGTTTATGGACATATTCAATCTCTCCCTATCCCAGTCTGCTGTTCCCACATGCTTCAAGATTGCCACCATTGTTCCTGTTCCCAAGAAAGCAAAGGTAACTGAACTGAATGACTTCTGTGATCATTAAGTGCTTTGAGAGACTAGTCAAGGATCATATCACCTCCACCTTACCTGTCATGCTAGACCCACTTCAATTTGCATACCGCCCCAATAGATCCACAGAGAAACAAACAATCGCCATCACACTGCACACTGCCCTATCCCACCTGGACAAGAGGAATTCTTATGTCAGAATGCTGTTCAATGACTACAGCTCAGCATTCAACACCATAGTACCCTCCAAGCTGATCATTAAGCTTGAGACCCTGGGTCTCAACTCCACCCTGTGCAATTGGTTCCTGGACTTCTTGATGGGCCGCCCAGGTGGTGAAGGTAGGAAACAACATCTCCACTTCGCTGATCCTCAAAACTGGGGCCCCACAAGGGTTCGTTCTCAGCCCCTCCTGAACTCCATGTTCACCCATGACCGCGTGGCCATGCACACCTCCAACACGATCATGAAGTTTGCAGACGACACAACAGTAGTAGGCTTGATCACCAACAACAACGAGACAGCCTATAGGGAGGAGGTGAGGGCACTCGGAGTGAGGAGTGAGGAAAACAACCTCTCACTCAACGTCAACAAAACAAAGGAGATGATTGTGGACTTCAGGAAACAGCAGAGGGAGCAGCCCCCTATCCACATCAACGGGACAGTAGTGGAGAAGGTGGAACGTTTCAAGTTCCTCGGCGTACACATCACGTCGTCATTTCGGTTGCTGTAGTAGCTGATGTGTACAGTTATAGAGACCATTGCCCTTTATGGTTGTGAGGTCTGGGGTCCGCTCACCAACCAAGATTTCACAAAATGGGGCAAACACCAAATTGAGACTCTGCATGCAGAATTCGGCAAAAAATATCCTCCGTGTATAACGTAGAACACCAAATAATGCATGCAGAGCAGAATTAGGCCGATACCTGCTAATGATCAAAATCCAGAAAAGAGCCATTAAATTCTACAACCACCTAAAAGGAAGCGATTCCCAAACCTTCCATAACAAAGCCATCACCTAAAGAGAGATGAACCTGGAGAAGAGTCCCCTAAGCAAGCTGGTCCTGAGGCTCTGTTCACAAAAACAAACAGACCCCATAGAGCCCCAGGACAGCAGCACAATTAGACCCAACCAAATCATGAGAAAACAAAAAGATAATTACTTGACACTTGGAAAGATTTAACAAAAAAACAGAGCGAACTAGAATGTTATTTGGCCCTAAACAGAGAGTATATAGTGGCAGAATACCTGACCACTGTGACTGGCCCTAAACAGAGAGTACACAGTGGCAGAATACCTGACCACTGTGACTGGCCCTAAACAGAGAGTATATAGTGGCAGAATACCTGACCACTGTGACTGGCCCTAAACAGAGAGTACACAGTGGCAGAATACCTGACCACTGTGACTGACCCTAAACAGAGAGTACACAGTGGCAGAATACCTGACCACTGTGACTGGCCCTAAACAGAGAGTATATAGTGGCAGAATACCTGACCACTGTGACTGGCCCCTAAACAGAGAGTACACAGTGGCAGAATACCTGACCACTGTGACTGGCCCTAAACAGAGAGTACACAGTGGCAGAATACCTGACCACTGTGACTGGCCCTAAACAGAGAGTATATAGTGGCAGAATACCTGACCACTGTGACTGGCCCTAAACAGAGAGTACACAGTGGCAGAATACCTGACCACTGTGACTGGCCCTAAACAGAGAGTACACAGTGGCAGAATACCTGACCACTGTGACTGGCCCTAAACAGAGAGTACACAGTGGCAGAATACCTGACCACTGTGACTGGCCCTAAACAGAGAGTACACAGTGGCAGAATACCTGACCACTGTGACTGACCCAAACTTAAGGAAAGCTTTGACTATGTACAGACTCAGTGAGCATGGCCTTGCTATTGAAAAAGGCCGCCGTAGGCAGACATGGCTCTCAAGAGAAGACAGGCTATGTGCTCACTGCCCACAAAATGAGGTGGAAACTGAGCTGCAACTCCCATATATATTGGGTGAAATACCACAGTGTTCCATCACAGCAAGATTTGTGACTTGTTGCCACAAGAAAAGGTCAACCAGTGAAGAACAATCACCATTGTAAATACAACCCATATTTATACTTATTTATTTTCCCTTGTGTACTTTAACCATTTGTACATTGTTACAACAGTGTATATATACATACACATATATACATATACATACATGTCTTTATTCTTTTGAAACTTCTGTATGTTTACTGTTAATTTGTATTGTTTATTTCACTTTTGTATATTATCTACCTCACATGCTTTGGCAATGTTAACACATTTCCCATACCAATAAAGCCCCTTGAATTGAATTGAATTGAGAGAGACAGAGAGAGAGATAGAGAGAGAGATAGAGAGAGAGAGAGAGAGAGAGAGAGAGAGACAGAGAGAGAGAGACAGAGACAGAGATAAAGAGAGAGAGAGACAGACAGAGAGAGACAGAGAGAGAGAGAGAGAGAGAGACAGACAGACAGAGACAGAGAGACAGAGAGAGAGACAGAGAGAGATAGAGAGAGAGATAGAGAGAGAGAGACAGAGAGAGACAGAGAGAGAGAGAGAGAGAGAGACAGAGACAGAGATAAAGAGAGAGAGAGAGACAGACAGAGAGAGACAGAGAGACAGAGAGAGAGAGACAGAGAGAGAGAGAGACAGACAGAGAGAGACAGAGACAGAGAGACAGAGAGAGAGAGAGAGAGAGAGACCCACAACAGTTGGTTGTTGGATTAATCTGATCACACACACAGACGCGCACACACTGTCCCGATGTTAACCTCTAAGCCAGTCTAAATCCGCAGTGTGTTGTTCTCCACTAAACAAGTTGCTCTGTACTTCCGCCAAGTGTGTTCTGACCCTGGTCGTTAGACTGTTCCAATAAAGCTTGTTGTTGTTATTGGCAGTCAGGCTTGATGCCACACTGGTCTGACGCACGCAAGCACACACATACACACACGCACTGACCTGCAGTCTCAAGATAGTTGGCACTGTGACAAAGTCATGACACGTTAATCCGAGGAGTTTCAGATGGGGAGTTAGAATAAAAGATAGCACAGATAAAGTTTCCGATGGGGATTTAGAGATCATTTGAATTAAAGTCGATAAAGGTTCCTCTGGCTGGTGATCAATTCATGAAGCATCAATTTATGATCAATTTATGATCAATTTAGGTAGTGAACGATGGATCTGTTTTTCAGTCTTCAGAACTGAGGAAAATCAATCAACAAAATGTATTAATAAAGAAGTTGTCAAATGTAATTTAATAATTTAACAATTTAACATTTAAAGGTACAAACTGATTTCCTAAAATATATATTTTTGTTTTATGTTATTAAAATAAACTCACCAAATGTCATTTTGTCTGTAAAACAGAGAGGAAAGTTGACGGCATATATATATATATATATATATTATTATTTTATTCATTTTTTTAAGATGGTAGATTGTTCAGTAAAAATATAGTGAACGGTTGCTTCTTGATAATTTTACATTTTTTTTTTTTTTAAACTAAGCGAGTCAGTTAAGAACAAATTCTTATTTACAATGACGGCCTACACCGACCAAACCCTAACCTGGACGATGCTGGGCCAATTGTGCGCCACCCTATGGGACACTGAATCACAGCCGGTTGTGATACACCCTGGAATCAAACCAGGGTCTGTAGTGACGCCTCTAGCACTGAGATGCAGTGCCTTAGACCGCTGTGATACACCCTGGAATCAAACCAGGGTCTGTAGTGACGCCTCTAGCACTGAGATGCAGTGCGTTAGACCGCTGTGATACAGTCTGGAATCAAACCAGGGTCTGTAGTGACGCCTCTAGCACTGAGATGCAGTGCCTTAGACCACTGTGATACAGTCTGGAATCAAACCAGGGTCTGTAGTGACGCCTCTAGCACTGAGGTGCAGTGCCTTAGACCGCTGTGATACAGTCTGGAATCAAACCAGGGTCTGTAGTGACGCCTCTAGCACTGAGATGCAGTGCCTTAGACCGCTGTGATACAGTCTGGAATCAAACCAGGGTCTGTAGTGACGCCTCTAGCACTGAGATGCAGTGCCTTAGACCGCTGTGATACAGTCTGGAATCAAACCAGGGTCTGTAGTGACGCCTCTAGCACTGAGATGCAGTGCCTTAGACCGCTGTGATACAGTCTGGAATCAAACCAGGGTCTGTAGTGACGACTCTAGCACTGAGATGCAGTGCCTTAGACCACTGTGATACAGTCTGGAATCAAACCAGGGTCTGTAGTGACGCCTCTAGCACTGAGATGCAGTGCCTTAGACCACTGTGATACAGTCTGAATCAAACCAGGGTCTGTAGTGACGCCTCTAGCACTGAGATGCAGTGCCTTAGACCACTGTGATACAGTCTGGAATCAAACCAGGGTCTGTAGTGACGCCTCTAGCACTGAGGTGCAGTGCCTTAGACCACTGTGATACAGTCTGGAATCAAACCAGGGTCTGTAGTGACGCCTCTAGCACTGAGATGCAGTGCCTTAGACCACTGTGATACAGTCTGGAATCAAACCAGGGTCTGTAGTGACGCCTCTAGCACTGAGGTGCAGTGCCTTAGACCACTGTGATACAGTCTGGAATCAAACCAGGGTCTGTAGTGACACCTCTAGCACTGAGGTGCAGTGCCTTAGACCGCTGTGATACAGTCTGGAATCAAACCAGGGTCTGTAGTGACGCCTCTAGCACTGAGGTGCAGTGCCTTAGACCGCTGTGATACAGTCTGGAATCAAACCAGGGTCTGTAGTGACGCCTCTAGCACTGAGGTGCAGTGCCTTAGACCACTGTGATACAGTCTGGAATCAAACCAGGGTCTGTAGTGACACCTCTAGCACTGAGGTGCAGTGCCTTAGACCGCTGTGATACAGTCTGGAATCAAACCAGGGTCTGTAGTGACGCCTCTAGCACTGAGGTGCAGTGCCTTAGACCACTGTGATACAGTCTGGAATCAAACCAGGGTCTGTAGTGACGCCTCTAGCACTGAGGTGCAGTGCCTTAGACCACTGCGCCACTCGGGAGCCTCATTAAAGAGAGTGAACGGTTGCTTCTTTACTTTAAAGACAATATTTAATGTCAAAATAATGACCCTGCAACAAAGGCAAAAATAGATTTCCTGTGTTTTATATACACTGAGTGTACAACACGTTAGGAACACCTTCCTAATAATGAGTTGCACCCCCATTTGCCTTCAGAACAGCCTCAGTTCATCAGGGCAGGGACTCTACAAGGTGTCGAAAGAGTTCCACAGGGATGCTGGCCCATGTTGGCTCCAATGCTTCCCACAAGCTGGCTGGATGTCCACTGGGTGGTGGACTATTCTTGATACACACGGAAAACTGTTGAGTGTGAAAACCCAGCCGCATCGCAGTTCTTGACACGCTCAAACCGGTGGCAACTACTACCATACCCTACTACCATACCCTACTACCATACCCTACTACCATACTCTACTACCATACCCGAATGGCACACATACACAATCCTGTTTCACAAAATACTATCTCTCCCTATCTCTCTCTCTCTCTGTCTCTCTCTCTCTCTCTCTCTCTCTCTCTCTCTGTCTCTCTCTCTCTCTCTTTCTCTCTCTCTCTCGTTCTCTCTCTCTCTCGTTCTCTCTCTCTCTCTGTCTCTCTCTCTTTGTCTCTCTCTCTTTCTCTCTCTCTCTCTCTCTCTCTCTCTCTCTCTCTCTCTCTCTCTCTGTCTCTCTCTCTCTCTCTCTGTCTCTCTCTCTTTCTCTCTCTCTCTCTCTCTGTCCTAACCCTGTTGACATAGCTCTCTCTCTCATCCTATACCTGTTGACATAGCTCTCTTTCTCTCTCTCTCTCTCTCTCTCTCTCTCTCTCTCTCTCTCTCTCTCTCTGTCCTAACCCTGTTGACATAGCTCTCTCTCATCATATACCTGTTGACATAGCTCTCTCTCTCTCTCTCTCTCTCTCTCTCTCATCCTATCCCTGTTGACATAGCTCTCTCTCTAATCCTAACCCTGTTGACATAGCTCTCTCTCATCCTAACCCTGTTGACATAGCTCTCTCTCTCTCTCTCTCTCCCTCTCTCATACTAACCCTGTTGACATAGCTCTCTCTCTCTCTCTCCTCTCTCATACTAACCCTGTTGACATAGCTCTCTCTCTCTCTCTCTCTCTCTCTCTCTCATCCTAACCCTGTTGACATAGCTCTCTCTCATCCTAACCCTGTTGACATAGCTCTCTCTCTCTCTCTCTCTCTCTCTCTCTCTGTCCTAACCCTGTTGACATAGCTCTCTCTCTCTCTCTCTCTCTCTCTCTCTCTCTCTCTCTCTCTCTCTCATCCTAACCCTGTTGACATAGCTCTCTCTCTCTCTCTCTCTCTCTCTCTCATCCTAACCCTGTTGACATAGCTCTCTCTCATCCTAACCCTGTTGACATAGCTCTCTCTCTCTCTCATCCTAACCCTGTTGACATAGCTCTCTCTCTCTCTCATCCTAACCCTGTTGACATAGCTCTCTCTCTCTCTCATCCTAACCCTGTTGACATAGCTCTCTCTCTCTCTCTCTCATCCTAACCCTGTTGACATAGCTCTCTCTCTCTCTCTCTCTCTCTCTCTCTCTCTCTCTCTCTCATCCTAACCCTGTTGACATAGCTCTCTCTCTCATCCTAACCCTGTTGACATAGCTCTCTCTCATCCTATCCCTGTTGACATAGCTCTCTCTCATCCTATCCCTGTTGACATAGCTCTCTCTCTCTCTCTCTCTCTCTCTCTCTCTCATCCTAACCCTGTTGACATAGCTCTCTCTCTCTCTCTCTCTCTCTCTCTCTCTCTCATCCTAACCCTGTTGACATAGCTCTCTCTCTCTCTCTCTCTCTCTCTCTCATCCTAACCCTGTTGACATAGCTCTCTCTCTCTCTCTCTCTGTCCTAACCCTGTTGACATAGCTCTCTCTCTCATCCTAACCCTGTTGACATAGCTCTCTCTCTCTCTCTCTCTCTCTCTCTCTCTCTCTCTCTCTCTCTCTCTCTCTCTCTCATCCTAACCCTGTTGACATAGCTCTCTCTCATCCTAACCCTGTTGACATAGCTCTCTCTCTCTCTCTCTCTCTCTCTCTCTCTCTCTCTCATCCTATACCTGTTGACATAGCTCTCTCTCTCTCTCTCTCTCTCTCATCCTAACCCTGTTGACATAGCTCTCTCTCTCTCTCTCTCTCATCCTATCCCTGTTGACATAGCTCTCTCTCTCATCCTATACCTGTTGACATAGCTCTCTCTCTCTCTCTCTCTCTCTCTCATCCTAACCCTGTTGACATAGCTCTCTCTCTCTCTCTCTCTCTCATCCTAACCCTGTTGACATAGCTCTCTCTCTCTCTCTCTCTCTCTCTCTCTCTCTCTCTCTCTCTCTCTCTCTCTCATCCTAACCCTGTTGACATAGCTCTCTCTCTCATCCTAACCCTGTTGACATAGCTCTCTCTCTCATCCTAACCCTGTTGACATAGCTCTCTCTCTCATCCTAACCCTGTTGACATAGCTCTCTCTCTCTCTCTCTCTCTCTCTCTCATCCTAACCCTGTTGACATAGCTCTCTCTCTCTCTCTCTCTCTCTCTCTCTCTCTCATCCTAACCCTGTTGACATAGCTCTCACTCTCTCTCTCTCTCTCTCTCTCTCTCTCTCTCTCTCTCTCTCTCTCTCTCTCTCTCTCATCCTAACCCTGTTGACATAGCTCTCTCTCATCCTAACCCTGTTGACATAGCTCTCTCTCTCTCTCTCTCTCTCTCTCTCTCTCTCATCCTATCCCTGTTGACATAGCTCTCTCTCATCCTATCCCTGTTGACATAGCTCTCTCTCTCTCTCTCTCTCTCTCTGTCCTAACCCTGTTGACATAGCTCTCTCTCTCATCCTATCCCTGTTGACATAGCTCTCTCTCTCTCTCTCTCTCTCTCATCCTAACCCTGTTGACATAGCTCTCTCTCTCTCTCTCTCTCTCTCTCATCCTATCCCTGTTGACATAGCTCTCTCTCTCATCCTATACCTGTTGACATAGCTCTCTCTCTCTCTCTCTCTCTCATCCTAACCCTGTTGACATAGCTCTCTCTCTCTCTCTCTCTCATCCTAACCCTGTTGACATAGCTCTCTCTCTCATCCTAACCCTGTTGACATAGCTCTCTCTCTCTCTCTCTCTCTCTCTCTCTCTCTCTCATCCTAACCCTGTTGACATAGCTCTCTCTCTCATCCTAACCCTGTTGACATAGCTCTCTCTCTCATCCTAACCCTGTTGACATAGCTCTCTCTCTCATCCTAACCCTGTTGACATAGCTCTCTCTCTCTCTCTCTCTCTCTCTCTCTCTCTCTCTCTCTCTCATCCTAACCCTGTTGACATAGCTCTCTCTCTCTCTCTCTCTCTCTCTCTCATCCTAACCCTGTTGACATAGCTCTCTCACTCTCTCTCTCTCTCTCTCTCTCTCTCTCTCTCTCTCTCTCTCTCTCTCTCTCTCTCTCATCCTAACCCTGTTGACATAGCTCTCTCTCATCCTAACCCTGTTGACATAGCTCTCTCTCATCCTAACCCTGTTGACATAGCTCTCTCTCTCTCTCTCTCTCTCTCTCATCCTATCCCTGTTGACATAGCTCTCTCTCATCCTATCCCTGTTGACATAGCTATCTCTCTCTCTCTCTCATCCTATCCCTGTTGACATAGCTCTCTCTCTCTCTCATCCTATCCCTGTTGACATAGCTCTCTCTCTCTCTCTCTCTCTCTCTCTCTCTCTCATCCTAACCCTGTTGACATAGCTCTCTCTCATCCTAACCCTGTTGACATAGCTCTCTCTCATCCTTAATCTTCCAAACATGAATGTAATCGTAGTGTCATCGTGTCTAGATTGATCTGGTGTAGAATGTTCCTTTGTTTTATAATTTTTCATCAGTGTTTCATCAGTGTTTAATTTAGATACAACCTCTCTCTTTGTCTCTCTCTCTCTCTCTCTCTCTCTCTCTCTCTCTCTCTCTCTCTCTCTGTCTCTCTCTGTCTCTCTCTCTCTCTCTATCTATCTCTCTATCTATCTATCTATCTCTCTGTCTCTCTCTCTGTCTCTCTCTCTCTCTCTCTCACTCTTTCTTTATCTCCTTTTTTCTACCTCTTTTTGTCAAAATGAGATGTGTGTGTTTGAGAAAACGTGTAGATTTCTGCCTCGCACAAATAAAATTAGATTGTGACGGTAACTAATATACCAAATTAACCAAATTAATCAAATGAACTAACTGGGGCATATTTCACACACTGATGTTCGTGGACAACATGTATCTACATCACCCCAGCAATCGCCAGTAGGGGCAAGCTGGCACAGTCTCTGAAAACTAATGAGATTCTATTTCTTTGGCCCATCGCTACGTGCGTTTGTGTGCGTGTTTGCATGCGTGTCTGTGTGTATGCGAGTCTAACAGAGTGTAACGTTCGTCGTGGGGAGAAAGAGAGGTGGACCAATGTGCAGCGTGGTAAGTGTTCATAGCTTTTAATGGAATATCTACATAGATGTACAGGGGGTCACAGTGTAACGTTGGTCGTTGGGAGAAAGACAGGAGGACCAATGAGCAGCGCGGTAAGTGTTCTGGAACGTTGGTCGTTGGGAGAAAGACAGGAGGACCAATGAGCAGCGCTGTAAGTGTTCTGGAATGTTGGTCGTTGGGAGAAAGAGAAGAGGACCAATGAGCAGCGCGGTAAGTGTTTTGGAATGTTGGTCGTTGGGAGAAAGACAGGAAGACCAATGAGCAGCGCGGTAAGTGTTCTGGAACGTTGGTCGTTGGGAGAAAGAGAGGAGGACCAATGCGCAGCGTGGTAAGTGTTCTGGAACGTTGGGAGAAAGAGAGGAGGACCAATGAGCAGCGTGGTAAGTGTTCTGGAATGTTGGGAGGAAGAGAGGAGGACCAATGTGCAGCGTGGTAAGTGTTCTGGAACGTTGGTCGTTGGGAGAAAGAGAGGAGGACCAATGTGCAGCGTGGTAAGTGTTCTGGAACGTTGGGAGAAAGAGAGGAGGCCCAATGAGCAGCGCGGTAAGTGTTCTGGAATGTTGGGAGAAAGAGAGGAGGACCAATGTGCAGCGTGGTAAGTGTTCTGGAACGTTGGGAGAAAGAGAGGAGGACCAATGAGCAGTGTGGTAAGTGTTCTGGAACGTTGGGAGAAAGAGAGGAGGACCAATGAGCAGTTTGGTAAGTGTTCTGGAACGTTGGTCGTTGGGAGAAAGAGAGGAGGACCAATGTGCAGCGTGGTAAGTGTTCTGGAACGTTGGGAGAAAGAGAGGAGGACCAATGAGCAGTGTGGTAAGTGTTCTGGAACGTTGGGAGAAAGAGAGGAGGACCAATATGCAGCGTGGTAAGTGTTCATAGCTTTTAATGGAATATCTACATAGATGTACAGGGGGTCACAGTGTAACGTTGGTCGTTGGGAGAAAGACAGGAGGACCAATTAGCAGCGCGGTAAGTGTTCTGGAACGTTGGGAGAAAGAGAGGAGGACCAATGAGCAGCGTGGTAAGTGTTCTGGAACGTTGGTCGTTGGGAGAAAGACAGGAGGACCAATTAGCAGCGCGGTAAGTGTTCTGGAACATTGGGAGACAGAGAGGAGGACCAATGAGCAGCGTGGTAAGTGTTCTGGAACGTTGGTCGTTGGGAGACAGAGAGGAGGACCAATGAGCAGCGCGGTAAGTGTTCTGGAATGTTGGTCGTTGGGAGAAAGACAGGAGGACCAATGAGCAGCGCGGTAAGTGTTCTGGAACGTTGGTCGTTGGGAGAAAGCGAGGAGGACCAATGTGCAGCGTGGTAAGTGTTCTGGAACGTTGGGAGAAAGAGAGGAGGACCAATGAGCAGTGTGGTAAGTGTTCTGGAACGTTGGGAGAAAGACAGGAAGACCAATGAGCAGCGGGTAAGTGTTCTGGAACGTTGGTCGTTGGGAGAAAGAGAGGAGGACCAATGTGCAGCGTGGTAAGTGTTCTGGAACGTTGGGAGAAAGAGAGGAGGACCAATGAGCAGCGTGGTAAGTGTTCTGGAACGTTGGGAGAAAGAGAGGAGGACCAATGAGCAGTGTGGTAAGTGTTCTGGAACGTTGGGAGAAAGAGAGGGGGACCAATGTGCAGCGTGGTAAGTGTTCATAGCTTTTAATGGAATATCTACATAGATGTACAGGGGTCACAGTGTAACGTTGGTCGTTGGGAGAAAGACAGGAGGACCAATTAGCAGCGGGTAAGTGTTCTGGAACGTTGGGAGAAAGAGAAGAGGACCAATGAGCAGCGTGGTAAGTGTTCTGGAACGTTGGTCGTTGGGAGAAAGACAGGAGGACCAATTAGCAGCGCGGTAAGTGTTCTGGAACGTTGGGAGAAAGAGAGGAGGACCAATGAGCAGCGTGGTCAGTGTTCTGGAACGTTGGTCGTTGGGAGAAAGACAGGAGGACCAATGAGCAGCGCGGTAAGTGTTCTGGAACGTTGGTCGTTGGGAGACAGAGAGGAGGACCAATGAGCAGCGCGGTAAGTGTTCTGGAACGTTGGTCGTTGGGAGACAGAGAGGAGGACCAATGAGCAGCGCGGTAAGTGTTCTGGAATGTTGGTCGTTGGGAGAAAGACAGGAGGACCAATGAGCAGCGCGGTAAGTGTTCTGGAACGTTGGTCGTTGGGAGAAAGAGAGGAGGACCAATGTGCAGCGTGGTAAGTGTTCTGGAACGTTGGGAGAAAGAGAGGAGGACCAATTAGCAGCGCGGTAAGTGTTCTGGAACATTGGGAGACAGAGAGGAGGACCAATGAGCAGCGTGGTAAGTGTTCTGGAACGTTGGTCGTTGGGAGACAGAGAGGAGGACCAATGAGCAGCGCGGTAAGTGTTCTGGAATGTTGGTCGTTGGGAGAAAGACAGGAGGACCAATGAGCAGCGCGGTAAGTGTTCTGGAACGTTGGTCGTTGGGAGAAAGAGAGGAGGACCAATGTGCAGCGTGGTAAGTGTTCTGGAACGTTGGGAGAAAGAGAGGAGGACCAATGAGCAACATGGTAAGTGTTCTGGAACGTTGGGAGAAAGAGAGGAGGACCAATGTGCAGCGTGGTAAGTGTTCTGGAACGTTGGGAGAAAGAGAGGAGGACCAATGAGCAGCGTGGTAAGTGTTCTGTAACGTTGGGAGAAAGAGAGGAGGACCAATGAGCAGTGTGGTAAGTGTTCTGTAACGTTGGGAGAAAGAGAGGAGGACCAATGTGCAGCGTGGTAAGTGTTCTGGAACGTTGGGAGAAAGAGAGGAGGACCAATGAGCAGTGTGGTAAGTGTTCTGGAACGTTGGGAGAAAGAGAGGAGGACCAATGTGCAGCGTGGTAAGTGTTCTGGAACGTTGGGAGAATGAGAGGAGGACCAATGAGCAGCGTGGTAAGTGTTCTGGAACGTTGGGAGAAAGAGAGGAGGACCAATGTGCAGCGTGGTAAGTGTTCTGGAACGTTGGGAGAAAGAGAGGAGGACCAATGTGCAGCGTGGTAAGTGTTCTGGAACGTTGGGAGAAAGAGAGGAGGACCAATGTGCAGCGTGGTAAGTGTTCATAGCTTTTAATGGAATATCTACATAGATGTACAGGGGTCACAGTGTAACGTTGGTCGTTGGGAGAAAGACAGGAGGACCAATTAGCAGCGGGTAAGTGTTCTGGAACGTTGGGAGAAAGAGAGGAGGACCAATGAGTAGCGTGGTAAGTGTTCTGGAACGTTGGTCGTTGGGAGAAAGACAGGAGGACCAATTAGCAGCGGTAAGTGTTCTGGAACATTGGGAGACAGAGAGGAGGACCAATGAGCAGCGTGGTAAGTGTTCTGGAACGTTGGTCGTTGGGAGACAGAGAGGAGGACCAATGAGCAGCGGTAAGTGTTCTGGAATGTTGGTCGTTGGGAGAAAGACAGGAGGCCCAATGAGCAGCGGTAAGTGTTCTGGAACGTTGGTCGTTGGGAGAAAGAGAGGAGGACCAATGTGCAGCGTGGTAAGTGTTCTGGAACGTTGGGAGAAAGAGAGGAGGACCAATGAGCAGCGTGGTAAGTGTTCTGGAACGTTGGGAGAAAGAGAGGAGGACCAATGAGCAGTGTGGTAAGTGTTCTGGAACGTTGGGAGAAAGAGAGGAGGACCAATGTGCAGCGTGGTAAGTGTTCATAGCTTTTAATGGAATATCTACATAGATGTACAGGGGGTCACAGTGTAACGTTGGTCGTTGGGAGACAGAGAGGAGGACCAATTAGCAGCGGTAAGTGTTCTGGAACGTTGGGAGAAAGAGAGGAGGACCAATGAGCAGCGTGATAAGTGTTCTGGAACGTTGGTCGTTGGGAGAAAGACAGGAGGACCAATTAGCAGCGGGTAAGTGTTCTGGAACGTTGGGAGAAAGAGAGGAGGACCAATGAGCAGCGTGGTAAGTGTTCTGGAACGTTGGTCGTTGGGAGAAAGACAGGAGGACCAATGAGCAGCGCGGTAAGTGTTCTGGAACGTTGGTCGTTGGGAGAAAGAGAGGAGGACCAATGTGCAGCGTGGTAAGTGTTCTGGAACGTTGGGAGAAAGAGAGGAGGACCAATGAGCAGTGTGGTAAGTGTTCTGGAACGTTGGGAGAAAGACAGGAAGACCAATGAGCAGCGCGGTAAGTGTTCTGGAACGTTGGTCGTTGGGAGAAAGAGAGGAGGACCAATGTGCAGCGTGGTAAGTGTTCTGGAACGTTGGTCGTTGGGAGAAAGACAGGAGGACCAATTAGCAGCGCGTAAGTGTTCTGGAACATTGGGAGACAGAGAGGAGGACCAATGAGCAGCGTGGTAAGTGTTCTGGAACGTTGGTCGTTGGGAGACAGAGAGGAGGACCAATGAGCAGCGCGGTAAGTGTTCTGGAATGTTGGTCGTTGGGAGAAAGCGAGGAGGACCAATGTGCAGCGTGGTAAGTGTTCTGGAACGTTGGGAGAAAGAGAGGAGGACCAATGAGCAGTGTGGTAAGTGTTCTGGAACGTTGGTCGTTGGGGAGAAAGAGAGGAGGACCAATGTGCAGCGTGGTAAGTGTTCTGGAACGTTGGGAGAAAGAGAGGAGGACCAATGAGCAGCGTGGTAAGTGTTCTGGAACGTTGGGAGAAAGAGAGGAGGACCAATGAGCAGTGTGGTAAGTGTTCTGGAACGTTGGGAGAAAGAGAGGAGGACCAATGTGCAGCGTGGTAAGTGTTCATAGCTTTTAATGGAATATCTACATAGATGTACAGGGGGTCACAGTGTAACGTTGGTCGTTGGGAGACAGAGAGGAGGACCAATTAGCAGCGCGGTAAGTGTTCTGGAACGTTGGGAGAAAGAGAGGAGGACCAATGAGCAGCGTGATAAGTGTTCTGGAACGTTGGTCGTTGGGAGAAAGACAGGAGGACCAATTAGCAGCGCGGTAAGTGTTCTGGAACGTTGGGAGAAAGAGAGGAGGACCAATGAGCAGCGTGGTAAGTGTTCTGGAACGTTGGTCGTTGGGAGAAAGACAGGAGGACCAATGAGCAGCGCGGTAAGTGTTCTGGAACGTTGGTCGTTGGGAGAAAGAGAGGAGGACCAATGTGCAGCGTGCTAAGTGTTCTGGAACGTTGGGAGAAAGAGAGGAGGACCAATGAGCAGTGTGGTAAGTGTTCTGGAACGTTGGGAGAAAGACAGGAAGACCAATGAGCAGCGCGGTAAGTGTTCTGGAACGTTGGTCGTTGGGAGAAAGAGAGGAGGACCAATGTGCAGCGTGGTAAGTGTTCTGGAACGTTGGTCGTTGGGAGAAAGACAGGAGGACCAATTAGCAGCGCGGTAAGTGTTCTGGAACATTGGGAGACAGAGAGGAGGACCAATGAGCAGCGTGGTAAGTGTTCTGGAACGTTGGTCGTTGGGAGACAGAGAGGAGGACCAATGAGCAGCGTGGTAAGTGTTCTGGAATGTTGGTCGTTGGGAGAAAGACAGGAGGACCAATGAGCAGCGCGTAAGTGTTCTGGAACGTTGGTCGTTGGGAGAAGCGAGGAGGACCAATGTGCAGCGTGGTAAGTGTTCTGGAACGTTGGGAGAAAGAGAGGAGGACCAATGAGCAGTGTGGTAAGTGTTCTGGAACGTTGGGAGAAAGACAGGAAGACCAATGAGCAGCGCGGTAAGTGTTCTGGAACGTTGGTCGTTTGGGAGAAAGAGAGGAGGACCAATGTGCAGCGTGGTAAGTGTTCTGGAACGTTGGGAGAAAGAGAGGAGGACCAATGAGCAGCGTGGTAAGTGTTCTGGAACGTTGGGAGAAAGAGAGGAGGACCAATGAGCAGTGTGGTAAGTGTTCTGGAACGTTGGGAGAAAGAGAGGGGGACCAATGTGCAGCGTGGTAAGTGTTCATAGCTTTTAATGGAATATCTACATAGATGTACAGGGGGTCACAGTGTAACGTTGGTCGTTGGGAGAAAGACAGGAGGACCAATTAGCAGCGCGGTAAGTGTTCTGGAACGTTGGGAGAAAGAGAAGAGGACCAATGAGCAGCGTGGTAAGTGTTCTGGAACGTTGGTCGTTGGGAGAAAGACAGGAGGACCAATTAGCAGCGCGGTAAGTGTTCTGGAACGTTGGGAGAAAGAGAGGAGGACCAATGAGCAGCGTGGTCAGTGTTCTGGAACATTGGTCGTTGGGAGAAAGACAGGAGGACCAATGAGCAGCGCGGTAAGTGTTCTGGAACGTTGGTCGTTGGGAGACAGAGAGGAGGACCAATGAGCAGCGCGTAAGTGTTCTGGAACGTTGGTCGTTGAGACAGAGAGGAACCAATGAGCAGCGCGGTAAGTGTTCTGGAATGTTGGTCGTTGGGAGAAAGACAGGAGGACCAATGAGCAGCGGTAAGTGTTCTGGAACGTTGGTCGTGGGAGAAAGAGAGGGAGGACCAATGTGCAGCGTGGTAGCAGTTCTGGAACGTTGGGAGAAAGAGAGGAGGACCAATTAGCAGCGGTAGTGTTCTGGAACATTGGGAGACAGAGAGGAGGACCAATGAGCAGCGTGGTAAGTGTTCTGGAACGTTGGTCGTTGGGAGACAGAGAGGAGGACCAATGAGCAGCGCGGTAAGTGTTCTGGAATGTTGGTCGTTGGGAGAAAGACAGGAGGACCAATGAGCAGCGCGGTAAGTGTTCTGGAACGTTGGTCGTTGGGAGACAGAGAGGAGGACCAATGAGCAGCGTGGTAAGTGTTCTGGAACGTTGGGAGAAAGAGAGGAGGACCAATGAGCAACATGGTAAGTGTTCTGGAACGTTGGGAGAAAGAGAGGAGGACCAATGTGCAGCGTGGTAAGTGTTCTGGAACGTTGGGAGAAAGAGAGGAGGACCAATGAGCAGCGTGGTAAGTGTTCTGTAACGTTGGGAGAAAGAGAGGAGGACCAATGAGCAGTGTGGTAAGTGTTCTGTAACGTTGGGAGAAAGAGAGGAGGACCAATGTGCAGCGTGGTAAGTGTTCTGGAACGTTGGGAGAAAGAGAGGAGGACCAATGAGCAGCGTGGTAAGTGTTCTGTAACGTTGGGAGAAAGAGAGGAGGACCAATGAGCAGTGTGGTAAGTGTTCTGTAACGTTGGGAGAAAGAGAGGAGGACCAATGTGCAGCGTGGTAAGTGTTCTGGAACGTTGGGAGAAAGAGAGGAGGACCAATGAGCAGTGTGGTAAGTGTTCTGGAACGTTGGGAGAAAGAGAGGAGGACCAATGTGCAGCGTGGTAAGTGTTCTGGAACGTTGGGAGAATGAGAGGAGGACCAATGAGCAGCGTGGTAAGTGTTCTGGAACGTTGGGAGAAAGAGAGGAGGACCAATGTGCAGCGTGGTAAGTGTTCTGGAACGTTGGGAGAAAGAGAGGAGGACCAATGTGCAGCGTGGTAAGTGTTCTGGAACGTTGGGAGAAAGAGAGGAGGACCAATGTGCAGCGTGGTAAGTGTTCATAGCTTTTAATGGAATATCTACATAGATGTACAGGGGGTCACAGTGTAACGTTGGTCGTTGGGAGAAAGACAGGAGGACCAATTAGCAGCGCGGTAAGTGTTCTGGAACGTTGGGAGAAAGAGAGGAGGACCAATGAGTAGCGTGGTAAGTGTTCTGGAACGTTGGTCGTTGGGAGAAAGACAGGAGGACCAATTAGCAGCGCGGTAAGTGTTCTGGAACATTGGGAGACAGAGAGGAGGACCAATGAGCAGCGTGGTAAGTGTTCTGGAACGTTGGTCGTTGGGAGACAGAGAGGAGGACCAATGAGCAGCGCGGTAAGTGTTCTGGAATGTTGGTCGTTGGGAGAAAGACAGGAGGCCCAATGAGCAGCGCGGTAAGTGTTCTGGAACGTTGGTCGTTGGGAGAAAGAGAGGAGGACCAATGTGCAGCGTGGTAAGTGTTCTGGAACGTTGGGAGAAAGAGAGGAGGACCAATGAGCAGCGTGGTAAGTGTTCTGGAACGTTGGGAGAAAGAGAGGAGGACCAATGAGCAGTGTGGTAAGTGTTCTGGAACGTTGGGAGAAAGAGAGGAGGACCAATGTGCAGCGTGGTAAGTGTTCATAGCTTTTAATGGAATATCTACATAGATGTACAGGGGGTCACAGTGTAACGTTGGTCGTTGGGAGACAGAGAGGAGGACCAATTAGCAGCGCGGTAAGTGTTCTGGAACGTTGGGAGAAAGAGAGGAGGACCAATGAGCAGCGTGATAAGTGTTCTGGGCGTTGGTCGTTGGGAGAAAGACAGGAGGACCAATTAGCAGCGCGGTAAGTGTTCTGGAACGTTGGGAGAAAGAGAGGAGGACCAATGAGCAGCGTGGTAAGTGTTCTGGAACGTTGGTCGTTGGGAGAAAGACAGGAGGACCAATGAGCAGCGGGTAAGTGTTCTGGAACGTTGGTCGTTGGGAGAAAGAGAGGAGGACCAATGTGCAGCGTGGTAAGTGTTCTGGAACGTTGGGAGAAAGAGAGGAGGACCAATGAGCAGTGTGGTAAGTGTTCTGGAACGTTGGGAGAAAGACAGGAAGACCAATGAGCAGCGTGGTAAGTGTTCTGGAACGTTGGTCGTTGGGAGAAGAGAGGAGGACCAATGTGCAGCGTGGTAAGTGTTCTGGAACGTTGGGAGAAAGAGGGAGGACCAATGAGCAGCGTGGTAAGTGTTCTGGAACGTTGGGAGAAGAGAGAGGACCAATGAGCAGTGTGGTAAGTGTTCTGGAACGTTGGGAGAAAGAGAGGAGGACCAATGTGCAGCGTGGTAAGTGTTCATAGCTTTTAATGGAATATCTACATAGATGTACAGGGGTCACAGTGTAACGTTGGTCGTTGGGAGAAAGACAGGAGGACCAATTAGCAGCGCGTAAGTGTTCTGGAACGTTGGGAGAAAGAGAGGAGGACCAATGAGCAGCGTGATAAGTGTTCTGGAACGTTGGTCGTTGGGAGAAGACAGGAGGACCAATTAGCAGCGCGGTAAGTTTCTGGAACGTTGGGAGAAAGAGAGGAGGACCAATGAGCAGCGTGGTAAGTGTTCTGGAACGTTGGTCGTTGGGAGAAAGACAGGAGGACCAATGAGCAGCGCGGGTAAGTGTTCTGGAATGTTGGTCGTTGGGAGAAAGGGAGGACCAATGTGCAGCGTGGTAAGTGTTCTGGAACGTTGGGAGAAGAGAGGAGGACCAATGAGCAGCGTGGTAAGTGTTCTGGAACGTTGGGAGAAAGAGAGGAGGACCAATGAGCAGTGTGGTAAGTGTTCTGGAACGTTGGGAGAAAGAGAGGAGGACCAATGTGCAGCGTGGTAAGTGTTCTGGAACGTTGGGAGAAAGAGAGGAGGACCAATGAGCAGCGTGGTAAGTGTTCTGGAACGTTGGGAGAAAGAGAGGAGGACCAATGAGCAGTTTGGTAAGTGTTCTGGAACGTTGGGAGAAAGAGAGGAGGACCAATGTGCAGCGTGGTAAGTGTTCATAGCTTTTAATGGAATATCTACATAGATGTACAGGGGTCACAGTGTAACGTTGGTTGTTGGGAGAAAGACAGGAGGACCAATTAGCAGCGCGTTAAACAAGTGTTCTGGAACGTTGGGAGAAAGAGAGGAGGACCAATGAGCAGCGTCGTAAGTGTTCTGGAACGTTGGTCGTTGGGAGAAAGACAGGAGGACCAATTAGCAGCGCGTAAGGTGTTCTGGAACGTTGGGAGCAAGAGAGGAGGACCAATGAGCAGCGTGGTAAGTGTTCTGGAACGTTGGTCGTTGGGAGAAAGACAGGAGGACCAATTAGCAGCGCGGTAAGTGTTCTGGAACGTTGGTCGTTGGGAGAAAGACAGGAGGACCAATGCGCAGCATGGTAAGTGTTCTGGAACGTTGGGAGAAAGAGAGGAGGACCAATGAGCAGCGTGGTAAGTGTTCTGGAACGTTGGTCGTTGGGAGAAAGAGAGGACCAATGAGCAGCGCAGTAAGCGTTCATAGCTTTTAATGACGCACTAGAACACTGAACAAAACAACAAATAACAAACCAACAGTCCCGTAAGGTGACCGACAAAAACACTAAACAGGAAATAAGCACCCACAACTCAAAGTGATGCCAGGCTACCTAGGTATGGTTCTCAATCAGGGACAATGATTGACAGCTGCCTCTGATTGAGAACCATACCAGGCCAAACACAGAAATCCCAAATGATAGAAAAAAGAACGTAGACAACCCACCCAACTCACGCCCTGACCATACTAAAACAAAGACATAATAAAGGAACTGAGGTCAGAAAGAGACACAGAGTTAAAGTAACTATCCAGTTCTCCCGATATTTTAGGATATCTGACCTATAATTGATTCATTTCCTTCCAAATATTGTTTATTAAGAATGTAAAAAGCAGCTTGTCTGTGTTGGAATTGTGTTGGCGTATACCAGTCATTTTAAATATTCATGGGAGTAGACCGATGATTGGCCAGCTCATCATACCAGTCATTTTAGATATTCATGAGGGTAGACCGATGATTGGCCAGCTCATCATACCAGTCATTTTAAATATTCATGGGAGTAGACCGATGATTGGCCAGCTCATCATACCAGTCATTTTAAATAGTCATGGGAGTAGACCGATGATTGGCCAGCTCATCATACCAGTCATTTTAGATATTCATGAGGGTAGACCGATGATTGGCCAGCTCATCATACCAGTCATTTAAATATTCATGGGAGTAGACCATGATTGGCCAGCTCATCATACCAGTCATTTTAAATATTCATGGAGTAGACCGATGATTGGCCAGCTCATCATACCAGTCATTTTAGATATTCATGAGGGTAGACCGATGATTGGCAGCTCATCATACCAGTCATTTTAAATATTCATGGGAGTAGACCGATGATTGGCCAGCTCATCATACCAGTCATTTTAAATAGTCATGGGAGTAGACCGATGATTGGCCAGCTCATCATACCAGTCATTTTAGATATTCATGAGGTAGACCGATGATTGGCCAGCTCATCATACCAGTCATTTGAAATATTCATGGAAGTAGACCGATGATTGGCCAGCTCATCATACCAGTCATTTTAAATATTCATGGAGTAGACCGATGATTGGCCAGCTCATCATACCAGTCATTTTAAATATTCATGGGAGTAGACCGATGATTGGCCAGCTCATCATACCAGTCATTTTAAATATTCATGAGGGTAGACCGATGATTGGCCAGCTCATCATACCAGTCATTTTAAATATTCATGGGAGTAGACCGATGATTGGCCAGCTCATCATACCAGTCATTTTAAATATTCATGGGAGTAGACCGATGATTGGCCAGCTCATCATACCAGTCATTTTAAATATTCATGAGGGTAGACCGATGATTGGCCAGCTCATCATACCAGTCATTTAAATATTCATGAGGGTAGACCGATGATTGGCCAGCTCATCATACCAGTCATTTTAAATATTCATGGGAGTAGACCGATGATTGGCCAGCTCATCATACCAGTCATTTTAAATATTCATGAGGGTAGACTGATGATTGGCCAGCTCATCATACGCAGTCATTTTAAATATTCATGAGGGTAGACCGATGATTGGCCAGCTCATCATACCAGTCATTTTAAATATTCATGGGAGTAGACCGATGATTGGCCAGCTCATCATACCAGTCATTTTAAATATTCATGGGAGTAGACCGATGATTGGCCAGCTCATCATACCAGTCATTTTAAATATTCATGGGAGTAGACCGATGATTGGCCAGCTCATCATACCAGTCATTTTAAATATTCATGAGGGTAGACCGATGATTGGCCAGCTCATCATACCAGTCATTTTAAATATTCATGAGGGTAGACCGATGATTGGCCAGCTCATCATACCAGTCATTTTAGATATTCATGGGAGTAGACCGATGATTGGCCAGCTCATCATACCAGTCATTTTAAATATTCATGAGGGTAGACCGATGATTGGCCAGCTCATCATACCAGTCATTTTAAATATTCATGGGAGTAGACCGATGATTGGCCTGCTCATCATACCAGTCATTTAAATATTCAGAGGGTAGACCGATGATTGGCCAGCTCATCATACCAGTCATTTTAAATATTCATGAGGGTAGACGAATGATGATTGGCCAGCTCATCATACCAGTCATTTTAAATATTCATGAGGGTAGACCGATGATTGGCCAGCTCATCATACCAGTCATTTTAAATATTCATGGGAGTAGACCGATGATTGGCCAGCTCATCATCCTCCCTGAGAAATAGCATTTTTTTAAACGGTCTGTTTGAGATACAAGTTTGATGTTTATTTTTTCTAATTGGGTTTTCTTCTACAATTTATGCTTTGACCACAAATACAGTATAGAATGAGTCAACATTATTTGATTTTAACAGAATGTGAACTTTTAAAAGTTAGATTTTTACTGGACAGTTACTCTAAGAATGTACCAGAAACTCACTCCACAGCTTAAAATGTCCCCTGTGGAACAGTCAAACCTTCTTTGGGGCAGTCAGTTGGGCTTGTGTCAGGCGGTACTTGCTAAGCAGCGTGACTTCCTGAAACACGTGCGTCTGTATGCGTGTCACTACAAAACCACCCAATCCTTCCATGCTCTTCCTTATTGGTTAACATGTTATTTGTCATAAAACAGGAAAACCACTTGTATTAACAAGATCAAATCCTCTGTATTTACAAACCAATTTTTCTCCCCCTCCCTGTTTCCTGTACCACCACTCCCCCAGAGTCCTCACCTCCTCCCCTGTTTCCTGTACCACCACTCCCCCAGAGTCCTCACCTCCTCCCTGTTTCCTCTACCACCACTCCCCAGAGTCCTCACCTCCTCCCTGTTTCCTGTACCACCACTCCCCAGAGTCCTCACCTCCTCCGCTGTTTCCTGTACCACCACTCCCCAGAGTCCTCACCTCCTCCCTGTTTCCTGTACCACCACTCCCCAGAGTCCTCACCTCCTCCCTGTTTCCCTGTACCACCACTCCCCAGAGTCCTCACCTCCTCCCTGTTTCCTGTACCACCACTCCCCCAGAGTCCTCACCTCCTCCCTGTTTCCTGTACCACCACTCCCCCCAGAGTCCTCACCTCCCTCCCTGTTTCCTGTACCACCACTCCCCAGAGTCCTCACCTCCTCCCTGTTTCCTGTAACCACTCCCCCAGTCCTCACCTCCTCCCTGTTTCTGTACCACCACTCCCCAGAGTCCTCACCTCCTCCCTGTTTCCTGTACCACCACTCCCCCAGAGTCCTCACCTCCCCTCCCTGTTTCCTGTACCACCACTCCCCCAGAGTCCTCACCTCCTCCATGTTTCCTGTACCACCACTCCTCCAGAGTCCTCACCTCCTCCGCTGTTTCCTGTACCACCACTCCTCCAGAGTCCTCACCTCCTCCGCTGTTTCCTGTACCACCACTCCCCCAGAGTCCTCACCTCCCCGCTGTTTCCCCAGTACCACCTCCCCAGAGTCCTCACCTCCTCCGCTGTTTCCTGTACCACCACTCCTCCAGGGTCCTCACCTCCTCCGCTGTTTCCTGTACCACCACTCCTCCAGAGTCCTCACCTCCCCTCCGCTGTTTCCTGACCACCACTCCCCCAGAGTCCTCACCTCCTCCGCAGTTTCCTGTACCACCTCCCCCAGAGTCTCACCTCCTCCGCTGTTTCCTGTACCACCACTCCCCAGAGTCCTCACCTCCCCTCTGTTTCCTGTACCACCACTCCCCAGAGTCCTCACCTCCTCCCTGTTTCCCTGTACCACCACTCCCCAGAGTCCTCCCCACCTCCTCCGCTGTTTCCTGTAACACCACTCCCCAGAGTCCTCACCTCCTCCCTTTTCCTGTAACCACTCCCCCAGGAGTCTCCACCTCCTCCCTGTTTGGCCACCACTCTCCCAGAGTCCTCACCTCCTCCGCTGTTTCCTGCACCCCACCCATAGTCCAGAGTCCTCACCTCCTCCCTGTTTCTGCCACCACTCCCCCAGAGTCCTCACCAGTCCGCTGTTTCCTGTACCACCACTCCTCCAGAGTCCTCACCTCCTCCCTGTTTCCTGTACCACCACTCCTCCAGAGTCCTCACCCTCCCCTCCCCTGTTTCCTGTAAGTCCCCCAGAGTCCTCACCTCCTCCAGAGTCCTGCCACCTCACTCCCCAGAGTCCTCACCTCCCCTCCAAGTTACCACCACTAGAGTCCTCATCCGTCAGTCTCTCCCACCTCCTCCAGAGTCCTCACCTCCTCCAGTTTCCTTAAACCTCCTCCAGAGTCCTCACCTCCCTCTCCTGTAGTACCACCTCCTCCCCAGCTCCTCACCTCCTCCCTGTTTCCTGTACTCACCTCCTCCAGAGTCCTCACCTCCTCCCTGGTACCACCACTCCCCAGAGTCCTCACCTCCTCCCAGTTTCCTGTCCACCACCTCCCCAAGGTCCTCACCTCCTCCCTGTTTCCTGTACCACCTCCCCTGAGTCCTCACCTCCCCCCTGAGTAGACCACCTCCTCCAGAGTCCTCACCTCCTCCCCTGTTTCCTGTACTCACCTCCCCCAGAGTCCTCACCTCCTCCGCTGTCTCCACCTCCCCAGAGTCCTCACCTCCTCCGCTGTTTCCTGTACCACCACTCCCCCAGAGTCCTCACCTCCTCCAGCTTTTTTGTACCTCCCCCAGAGTCCTCCCCACCTCCTCCAGGTAGACCACTCCCAGAGTCCTCACCTCCTCCCTGTTTCCTGTACCACCACTACCCAGAGTCCTCACCTCCTCCGCTGACTGTACCACCACTCCTCACCTCCCTCCCTGATTCCTGTACCACCACCTCCAGAGTCCCTCACCTCCTTTACCACCACTCCCCCAGAGTCCTCACCTCCTCCCTGTTTCCCTGTACCACCACTCCCCAGAGTCCTCAACCTCATACTGTTTCCTGTACCACCACTCCCCAGAGGGTAGACCCTGATTGGCCAGCACTCCCCCAGAGTCCTACCTCCGCTTTTACCACCACTCCCCAGAGTCCTCATGAGGGTTTCCTGTACCATGACTCCCCAGAGTCCTCACCTCTCCGCAGTCATTCCTGTACCACCACTCCCCCAGAGTCCTCACCTCCTCCCTGCTTCCTGTACCACCACTCCTCCAGAGTCCTCACCAGCTGCTTTAAACCACTCCTCCAGAGTCCTCAGTAGACCGTACCACCACTTCCAGAGTCCTCATACCCCTGTCATTTTAAACCATTCCCCCAGAGTCCTCACCTCCTCCCTGATTGGCCAGCACCTCCAGAGTCCTCACCTCCTTCCTGTTTCCTGTAAATATCCTCATGAGGGTACCACCACTCCCACAGAGTCCTCACCTCCTCCGCTGCCAGCACTCCCCAGAGTCATACCAGTCCCTGTTTTAAATAGAGTCCTCATGAGGGTTTCCTGTACCACCACCTCCCCCAGAGTCCTCACCTCCTCATTTTAGACCATTCACTGGGAGTCCTCACCTCCTCCCTGTTTCCTGTACCACCACTCCCCCAGAGTCCTCACCCTCCTTTTCCTAACCACTCCCCAGAGTCCTCACCTGAGGGTGTTTCCTGTACCACCACTCCCCCAGAGTCCTCATACTCCGCTCATTTTAAATAGAGTCCTCATGCTGTTTCCTGTACCACCACTCCCAGAGTCCTCACCTCCTCCCTGTTTCCTGTACCACCACTCCCCAGAGTCCTCACCTCCTCCCTGTTTCATTTACCACCACTCCCCAGAGTCCTCACCTCCTCCCTGTTTCCTGTACCAGCTCCCCAGAGTCCTCACCTCCTCCGCTCATTCCTTACCACCACTCCCAGAGTCCTCAGCTGGCCAGACCCCCCAGAGTCCTCATTCCGCTGTTTCCAGCTCATCACTCCCCAGAGTCCTCACCTCCTCCCTGTTTCCTGTAAATAGAGTCCTCATGAGCTTGCAGACCAGACTCCCCCAGAGTCCTCACCTCCTCCGCTGTTTCCTGACCACTACCCCCCAGAGTCCTCATGGGAGTTTCCTGACCACCACTTCCAGAGTCCTCACCTCCTCCCTGTTTCCTGTAGAAATAGATTCCTTACCTCCTCCCTGTTTCCTGTACCACCACCCCCAGAGTCCTCAACTCCTCCCTTTTTTCTACCACTCCCCCAGAGTCCTCACCTTCCCTTTTCCTGTACACCACTCCCCAGAGTCCTATGCTCCGCTGCCCTGTACCACCAATACCCAGAGTCCTAGAATGAGTCACCACTCCCCCAGAGTCCTCATTTGTTTCCTGTACCACCAGAATGTGAACTGTTTAAAAGTTAGATTTTTACTGGACAGTTACTCTAAGAGTCCTCATGTACCCTGAACCACTCCCCCAGAGTCCTCAAATGTCCCTGTTTCCTGTACCACCACTCAGAGTCCTCACCTTCCCTTTTCCTGTACCACCACTCCCCCAGAGTCCTCTTTACCTCCTTGTTTCAGGCCACCACTCCCCAGCAGCTCCCCCTCCAGAGTCCTCACCTCCTCTGTTTCCTGTACCACTCACAAAAGTCCACCCCCTCACCTCCATGCTCTTTCCTGTACCACCACTCCAGAGTCCTCACCTTCCCCTGTCCTAAACAGAGTCCTCACCACCTCCCTGTTTCTGTACCACCAAGAGTCCCTCATCCTCTGTATTCCCCCCAGAGTCCTCACCTCCCTCCTGTTTCCTGTACCACCACTCCCCCAGAGTCCTCACCTCCTCCGCTGTTTCCTGTACCACCACTCCCCAGAGTCCTCCCTCACTCTCCTCCCTCCGCTGTTTCCTGCACCACCACTCCTCCAGAGTCCTCACCTCCTCCCTGTTTCCTGTACCACCACTCCCCAGAGTCCTCACCTCCTCCCTGTTTCCTGTACCACCACTCCCCAGAGTCCTCACCTCCTCCCTGTTTCCTGTACCACCACTCCCAGAGTCCTCACCTCCTCCGCTGTTTCCTGTACCACCACTCCCCAGAGTCCTCACCTCCTCCCTGGGTTTCCTGTACCACCACTCCTCCAGAGTCCTCACCTCCCTCCCTCTTTCCTGTACCACCACTCCCCCAGAGTCCTCACCTCCTCCCCCTGTTTCCTGTACCACCACTCCCCCAGAGTCCTCACCTCCTCCAGAGTCCTCCTCCGTTGTTTCTGTCTACCTCCTCCAGAAGTCCACCTCCCCAGAGTCCTCCCTCCTCCCCTCACCTCCCTGAGGTCTCACCTCCTCCAGAGTCTCCCCAGAGTCCTCACCTCCCTGTAGGCTGTCTCCCTCCTCCCTGTACCTCACCCCTCCAGAGTCCTCACCTCCTCCAGAGTCCTCACCTCCCTGCACCACCACTCCCCAGAGTCCTCTACCTCCCCCAGAGTCCTCACCTCCCAGAGTCCTCACCTCCCCCAGAGTCCTCACCTCCTCCAGAGTCCTCACCTCCCTCCCTGTAGGCTGTCTGCACCAGAGTCCTCACCCCTCCAGAGTCCTCACCTCCTCCCAGAGTCCTCACACCTCACTCCCCCAGAGTCCTCACCTCCTCCAGAGTCCTCACCTCCTCCCTGTAGGCTGTTTCCTGTGTAGGCCACCCCCAGAGTCCTCACCTCCTCCAGAGTCCTCCTGTCCACCACTCCCCAGAGTCCTCACCTCCTCCCTGTAGACTGTACCACCACCCCTCCAGTCCTCACCTCCTCCGCTGTTTCCTGTACCACCACTCCCCAGAGTCCTCACCTCCTCCCTGTTTCCTGTCCCACCACTCACCTCCTCCAGAGTCCTCACCTCCTCCCTGTAGACTGTACCACCACTCCTCCAGAGTCCTCACCTCCTCCCTGTTTCCTGTACCCACCACTCCCCCAGAGTCCTCACCTCCAGAGTCCTCCTCCTCTGTTTCCTGTACCACCACTCCCCAGAGTCCTCACCCTCCTCCGCTGTTTTCCTGCCCACCCACTCCTCCAGAGTCCTCACCTCCTCCCTGTTTCCTGTACCACCACTCCTCCAGAGTCCTCACCTCCTCCGCTGTTTCCTGCACCACCACTCCTCCAGAGTCCTCACCTCCCTGTTTCCCTGTACCACCACTCCTCCAGAGTCCTCACCTCCTCCGCTGTTTCCTGTACCACCACTCCTCCAGAGTCCTCACCTCCCCTGTTCTGTACCACCACTCCTCCAGAGTCCTCACTCCCCCCCTGAGTCACCACTCCCCCAGAGTCCTCACCTCCTCCTGTTTCCCTGTACCACCACTCCCCCAGAGTCCTCACCTCCTCCAGAGTCCTCACCTCCTCCTGTGGCTGTCTCACCTCCTCCAGAGTCCTCACCTCCTCCAGAGTCCTCACCTCCTCCCTGTAGGCTGTCTCAGAGTCCTCACCTCCTCCAGAGTCCCTGTAGGCTGTCTCACCTCCTCCCTGTAGGCTGTCTCACCTCCTCCAGAGTCCTCACCTCCTCCAGAGTCCTCACCTCCTCCCTGTAGACTGTACCACCACTCCCCAGAGTCCTCACCTCCCCCAGAGTCCTCACCCCCAGAGTCCCCCAGAGTCCTCACCTCCTCCCTGTAGGCTGTCTCACCTCCTCCCTGTAGGCTGTCTCACCTCCCCCAGAGTCCTCACCTCCTCCAGAGTCCTCACCTCCTCCCTGTAGGCTGTCTCACCTCCTCCCTGTAGGCTGTCTCACCCCCCAGAGTCCTCACCTCCTCCAGAGTCCTCACCTCCTCCCTGTAGGCTGTCTCACCTCCTCCTGTAGGCTGTCTCACCTCCTCCAGAGTCCTCACCTCCTCCAGAGTCCTCACCTCCTCCAGAGTCCTCACCTCCTCCAGAGTCCTCACCTCCTCCCTGTAGACTGTACCACCACTCCTCCAGTCCTCACCTCCTCCCTGTAGACTGTACCACCACTCCTCCAGAGTCCTCACAGAGTCCTCCTCCAGAGTCCTCACCTCCAGACTGTCCACCACCTCCTCCAGAGTCCTCACCTCCTCCCTGTAGACTGTACCACCACCCTCCAGAGTCCTCACCTCCTCCCTGTAGACTGTACCACCACTCTCCAGAGTCCTCACCTCCAGAGTCCCTCCTCCGACTGTTTCCTGCACCACTCCTCCAGAGTCCTCACTCCAGAGTCCTCACCTCCTCCGCTGTTTCCTGCACCACCACCCCTCCAGAGTCCTCACCTCCTCCCTGTTTCCTGTACCACCACCCTCCAGAGTCCTCACCTCCTCCGCTGTTTCCTGCACCACCACTCCTCCAGAGTCCTCACCTCCTCCCTGTTTCCTGTACCTCCTCCAGAGTCCTCACCTTCCGCTGTTTCACTGCACCACCACTCCTCCAGAGTCCTCACCTCCTCCAGAGTCCTCACCTCCTCCACTGTTTCCTGCACCACCACTCCTCCAGAGTCCTCACTTCCTCCCACTGTTTCCTGCACCACCACTCCTCCAGAGTCCTCACTTCCTCCCTGTTTCCTGTACCACCACTCCTCCAGAGTCCTCACCTCCTCCGCTGTTTCCTGCACCACCACCTCCAGAGTCCTCACCTCCCTCCCTGTTTCCTGTACCACCACTCCTCCAGAGTCCTCACCTCCTCCCTGTTTCCTGTACCACCACTCCTCCAGAGTCCCTCCACCTCCTCCCTGTTTCCTGTACCACCACTCCTCCAGAGTCCTCACCTCCTCCCTCTTTCCTGTACCACCACTCCCCCAGAGTCCTCACCTCCCTCCAGTTTCCTGTACCACCACCTCCCAGAGTCCTCACCTCCCTCCAGAGTCCTCACCTCCTCCCTGTAGGCTGTCTCCTCCAGAGTCCTCACCTCCTCCAGAGTCCTCACCTCCTCCCTGTCTGTCTCACCTCCTCCAGAGTCCTCACCTCCTCCAGAGTCCTCACCTCCTCCCTGTAGGCTGTCTCACCTCCTCCCTGAGTCCTCACCTCCTCCAGAGTCCTCTCCTCCAGAGTTCTCCTCCTCCCTGTAGACTGTACCACCACTCCCCAGAGTCCTCACCTCCTCCCAGAGTCCTCACCTCCCCCAGAGTCTCACCTCCTCCAGAGTCCTCACCTCCTCCCTGAGTCTGTCTCACCTCCCCCTGTAGGCTGTCTCACCTCCCCAGAGTCCTCACCCTCCTCCAGAGTCCTCACCTCCTCCCTGTAGGCTGTCCACCTCCTCCAGGCTGTCTCCCTCCTCCAGAGTCCTCCACCTCCTCCAGAGTCCTCACCTCCTCCCTGTAGGCTGTCTCACCTCCTCCCTGTAGGCTGTCTCACCTCCTCCAGAGTCCTCACCTCCCTCCAGGTCCTCACCTCCTCCCCGTAGACTGTACCACCACTCCTCCAGTCCTCACCTCCTCCCTGTAGACTGTACCACCACTCCTCCAGAGTCCTCACCTCCTCCAGAGTCCTCACCTCCTCCAGAGTCCTCACCTCCCTCCAGAGTCCTCACCCTCCAGAGTCCTCCCTCCTCCAGACTGTCCACCACTCCCTCCAGAGTCCTCACCTCCTCCCTGTAGACTGTACCACCCTCCAGAGTCTCCTCCAGAGTCCTCACCCTCCGCTGTCCTCACCACCACTCCTCCAGAGTCCTCACCTCCTCCCTGTTTCCTGTACCACCACTCCTCCAGTCCTCAGTCCTGTCTCCCCCTCCCAGAGTCCTCACCTCCTCCCAGAGTCCTGTACCACCTCCTCCAGAGTCCCACCTCACCTCCTCCTCCGCAGTTTCCTGTAGGTCCTCAGCTCACTCCGGTCCCTCACCTCCTCCCCTGTTTCCTGCACCACCACTCCTCCAGTCCTCACCTCCCCCAGTTTCCTCCACCACTCCTCCAGAGTCCTCACCTCCTCCCTGTAGGCTGCACCACCACTCCTCCAGAGTCCTCACCTCCTCCCTGTAGAGTCCTCACCTCCTCCCTGTCTGTACCACCACTCCTCCAGAGTCCTCACCTCCTCCCTGTTTCCTGTACCACCACTCCCCCAGAGCTGAGTCTCACCTCCTCCCTGTAGGCTGTCTCACCACCACCCAGAGTCCCCACCTCCCTCCAGAGTCCTCACCTCCAGAGTCCTCACCTCCCTGTAGACTGTCTCACCAGAGTCCACTCCTCCAGTCCTCACCTCCTCCCTGTAGACTGTACCACCACAGAGTCCTCACCTCCCCCAGAGTCCCCACTCCCCCCAGAGTCCTCCTCCAGAGTCCTCACCTCCTCCAGGCTGTCTCACCTCCTTCCCTGTCTGTCTGACACCTCACTCCAGAGTCCTCACCTCCCTCCCTGTAGGCTGCCCCCACTGTAGGCTGTCTCACCAGAGTCCCTCCTCCAGAGTCCTCACCTCCTCCCTGTAGACTGTACCTCACCAGAGTCCCCTCCAGAGTCCTCACCTCCCCTCCCTGTAGACTGTACCACCACTCCTCCAGTCCCTCACTCTCCTCCCAGAGTCCACACCTCCAGAGTCCTCACCTCCTCCAGAGTCCCCACCCTCCTCCAGAGTCCTCACCTCCCTGTAGACACCACCGCTCCTCCAGAGTCCTCACCTCCTCCCTGTACTCCTCCTCAGAGTCCCTCAGACCTCCTCCAGAGTCCTCACCTCCTCCGCTGTTTCCTGCACCACCACCCTCCAGAGTCCTCACCTCCTCCCCCTGTTTCCTGTACCCACCACTCCTCCAGTCCTCACCTCCTCCGCTGTTTCCTGCACCACCACTCCTCCAGAGTCCTCACCTCCTCCCTGTTTCCTGTACCACCACTCCTCCAGAGTCCTCACCTCCTCCGCTGTTTCCTGCACCACCACCCTCCAGAGTCCTCACCTCCAGAGTCCTCACCTCCCCTCCCCTGTTTCCTGCACCACCACTCCTCCAGAGTCCTCACCTCCTCCCTGTTTCCTGTACCACCACTCCTCCAGAGTCCTCACCTCCCCTCCGCTGTTTCCTGCACCACCACTCCTCCAGAGTCCTCACCTCCTCCCTGTTTCCTGTACCACCACCTCCTCCAGAGTCCTCACCTCCCTCCCTGTTTCCTGCACCACCACCCTCCAGAGTCCTCACCTCCTCCCCTGTTTCCTGTACCACCACCCCCAGAGTCCTCACCTCCCTCCAGAGTCCTCACCTCCTCCCTGTGGCTGTCTCACCACCACTCGAGAGTCCTCACCTCCTCCAGAGTCCTCACCTCCTCCAGAGTCCTCACCTCCTCCCTGTAGGCTGTCTCACCTCCTCTGTAGGCTGTCTCACCTCCTCCCTGTAGACTGTCTCACCTCCTCCCTGTAGGCTGTCTCACCTCCTCCCTGTAGGCTGTCTCACCTCCCCCTGCCCTGCAGGCTGTCTCACCTCCTCCCTGCAGGATGTCTCACCTCCTCCCTGTAGGCTGTCTCACTTCCTCCTGGGATGTCTCACCTCCTCGCTGTAGGCTGTAGGCTCACCTCCTCCCTGCAGGATGTCTCACCTCCTCCCTGTAGGCTGTCTCACCTCCTCCCTGTAGACTGTCTCACCTCCTCCCTGCAGGCTGTCTCACCTCCTCCCTGCAGCTGTCTCCTCCCCACTGTCTCACTCCCTGTAGACTGTCTCACCTCCTCCCTGCAGGCTGTCCTGTAGGCTGTCTCACCTCCCTCCCTGTAGACTGTCTCACCTCCTCCCTGTAGGCTTTCTCACTCCCCTCCCTGTCTCTCTCCTCCCTGTAGGCTGTCTCACCTCCCCCTGTAGACTGTCTCACCTCCTCCCTGTAGGCTGTCTCACCTCCTCCCCTGTAGACTGTCTCACCTCCTCACTGTAGGCTGTCTCACCTGTAGACTGTCTCACCTCCCTCCCTGTAGACTCCCCTCCTCCCCTGTAGACTGTCTCACCCTCCCTCCTGTAGGCTGTCTCACCTCCCTGCAGGCTGTGTCACTTCATCCCTGTAGGCTGTCTCACCTCCTCCCTGTAGGCTGTCTCACCTCCTCCCTGTAGGCTGTCTCACCTCCTAGGCCCACCTGTAGACTGTCTCACCTCCCTGTAGGCTGTCTCACCTCCTCCCTGCAGGATGTGTCACTTCATCCCTTTAGGCTGTCTCACCTCCTCCCTGTAGGCTGTCTCACCTCCTCCCTGTAGGCTGTCTCACCTCCCTGTAGGCTGTCTCACCTCCTCCCTGTAGGCTGTCTCACCTCCTCCCTGTAGACTGTCCCACCTCCTCCCTGTAGGCTGTCTCACCTCCTCCCTGCAGGCTGTGTCACTTCATCCCTGTAGGCTGTCTCACCTCCTCCCTGTAGGCTGTCTCACCTCCTCCCTGTAGGCTGTCTCACCTCCTCCCCTGTAGGCTGTCTCACCTCCTCCCTGTAGGCTGTCTCACCTCCCTCCCTGGTAGACTGTCTCACCTCCTCCCTGTAGGCTGTGTCACTATCTCTGTAGACGTCTCACCTCTCCCTGTGGCTGTCTCACCTCCCTCCCTGT
Organism: Oncorhynchus nerka; assembly: GCF_034236695.1. Lineage (NCBI taxonomy): Eukaryota > Metazoa > Chordata > Actinopteri > Salmoniformes > Salmonidae > Oncorhynchus > Oncorhynchus nerka. Next base: position 73,067 of record NW_027039595.1, read on the forward strand.
AGGCTGTCTCACCCTCCTCCCTGTAGGCTGTCTCACCTCCTCCTTGTAGACTGTCTCACCCTCCTCTGTAGACTGTCTCACCTCCTCCCTGTAGGCTGTCTCACCTCCTCCCTGTAGGCTGTCTCACCTCCTCCCTCAGACTGTCTCACCTCCTCCCTGTAGACTGTCTCACCCCCTCCCCTGTAGGCTGTAGGAATTATTACTTAGGTATTCTCTTGTCCAGATGGGGAAGGGCAGTGTGCAGTGCGATGGCGATTGCATCATCCGTGATCTATTGAGGCAGTCTGCAAATGCAGTGGGTCTTGGGTGTCATGTAAGTCTGGGATTGTCTGGAGTCCCTGCCACATGCATCTCTGTCTGGAGCCGTTGAATTGCGTACTCTGTTCTTGTACTGTAGTTGTTGCCTTCTTTGATTTGCCTCGTGGGAGGACATCGCTGCTCTGTTTGTACACCTCCATGTTCTCAGTTGCTCTTCAAAGTGATGGTTCGCGCTTTCAGTTTTGGTAATTAATCCATCTATCCACTATTGTTTTATTTGAATAAGTTCTAATTGTCACAACGGAACAAACATCCTCTTCCCCTGATGTACTCAGTCACCGTGGGAACAAACATCCTCTTCCTGATGTACTCAGTCACCGTGGGAACAACATCCTTCCTGATGTACTCAGTCACCGTGGGAACAACATCCTCTTCCTGATGTACTCAGTCAATGTTATTTTCACCTAGAAAAATGTCTCAGTCCACGTGATCAAAACAATCTTGTGCTTACCCGATTGGTCAGATCAACGTTGAACAGTCCTTACCATGGGTACTTCCTGTTTAAGTTTCTGTCTATAAGAGGGGAAGAGGCATGATCTGGTTTGCCGAAGGGAGGGCGGGTGTGTGTGAGTGTGAGTGTGTGTGTGTGTGTGTGTGTGTGTGTGTGTGTGTGTGTGTGTGTGTGTGTGTGTGTGTGTGTGTGTGTGTGTGTGTGTGTGTGTGTGTGTGTGTATGTGTGTGTGTGTGTGTGTGTGTGTGTGTGTGTGTGTGTGAGAGAGTTCACTACAGCTACCCGTCACAACTTCTCTGAAACTAAAAGCCCAAAAGCCATGAGTCGGGAGTTCAATTTAACCTTATCCAAAAAAGCCCACACTAATCCATGGGAATAATGTAAAAGCAAAATGATACATTAAAGGGACAATCTGAAGTTCAAACAACAACAAAGCGGTCACCTCCGCTAAAGACCTGTAAATATATGAACCAATCCCAGATTGCCCCCTTAATACCGAGGCACCTATGATTGGACAGAAGTCTCATTTCTTTCTGGTTGGGAAAAGAGAATGTGAATGCAGCAATCTGACTCTACCCTGCTTCACTACACCTGGAGTGTACCTGTGTGTGTGTGTGTGTGTGTGTGTGTTGTGTGTGTGTGTGTGTGTGTGTGCGCGCACGCACCAGTGTGTATGTGTGCATGTGTGTGTGTGAGTGATGGGGAGTGTTTTTGTGTGGTGTTTTTGTGTGTGTGTGCGCGCCAGTGTGTGTGTGTGTGTGTGCATGCGTATTGGGACAGTAATAGGTTATTTTATTTGTGGAATTCAAGAGGGGATCGTGAAATGATTGTTTTTGGTTCCCCTGTTCGTAGCCAGCTCTATAGCAGACTGTCTCTACAAGGTTTGTTTAGAGTCCAGCAAGTCTAAATATAAGCATTACATAACAGTTATACTCTATCTAATTGTGCTCCAGTCTAGATGTCTAAGACAGGGCACAGCTGGTCCACAGATGGTCCAGGGTAGATTACAAGTAAACAAAGATAAAACAACCTAAACAGAATGTGAATTTTAAAAAACCTAATTCAGTTATACTGGGAGAGAGTTGATTTATTTCCATTTATATACATACTGCATAGTGATGGTTAAGGTTGTGAAGGTGACTATAGGTGGGATGGAGGGGGAGAAGGAGAAATAAAATGACCGTCAGACAGTCACGTTAGAGCAAGAGAGACAGAGAGGGGAGGGAGAGCAAGACAGAGATGGTGAGGAGAAAGAGAGGGGAGAGAGAGAGAGACAGAGCAGGGAGAGGGATGGAGAGAGAGAAAGAGCAGGAGAGGGATGGAGAAAGAGAAAGAGCTGGGGAGAGAGGGAGACAGAGAGGAGACAGAGAGAGACAGAGAGAGAGAAAGAACAGGAGAGGGATGGAGAGAGAGAAAGAGCTGTGAGACAGTGACAGAGAAAGATCAGGGGAGAGAAGGAGACAGCGAGAGAGGGAGAGAAAAAGAGAGAAAGAGAGGGAGACAGAGAAAGTATCACAAATACTGTAGATTACCTCCTGTATGTACTGTTGGATGAGGGGTGAGTTGACACCTTCCTGTATACTGTTGGATGAGGGGTGAGTTGATCACCTCCTGTATACTGTTGATGAGGGGTGAGTTGGATTACCTCCTGTATACTTTTGGATGAGGGGTGAGTTGATTACCTCCTGTATACTGTTGGATGAGGGGTGAGTTGATTACCTCCTGTATATTGTTGGATGAGGGGTGAGTTGGCACATACAGGTGCCTTCTTTGACTCGTTTCTCACAACAACAAAGAGGTCACCTCCGCTATTTCCTCTCACAACAAAAAAAGAGGTCACCTCCGCTTATTTTCCTCCCACAACAGGAAAATAATCCTACATCAACAGGAAATCAAATCAAAAGCAAATCACATTTTGTTTGTCACATACACATGGTTAGTGATGTTAATGCGAGTGTAGAGAAATGCTTGTGCTTCTAGTTCCGACCGTGCGGTATTATCTAACAAGTAATCCAGCAATTTCACAACAACTACCTTATACACACAAGTGTAAAAGGAATGAATAAGAATATGTACATAGAAATATATGGGATGAGCGATGGCCGAACGGCATAGGCAAGATGCAGTAGATGGTATAGAGTACAGTATATACATATGAGATGAGTAATGTAGGGTATGTAAACATTATCTAAAGTGGCATCGTTTTAAAACTTTAGAGATAGGGGCAGTGTTTTAAAACTTCTTAGAGATAGGGGGCAGTGTTTTAAAACTTCTTAGAGATAGGGGGCAGTGTTTTAAAACTTAGAGATAGGGGGCAGTGTTTTAAAACTTCTTAGAGATAGGGGCAGTGTTTTAAAACTTCTTAGAGATAGCAGTGTTTTAAAACTTAGAGATAGGGGGCAGTGTTTTGACGTCCGGATTCCACCTGTCTGACTTCCCTCTAAAGTAAACTGCCTGCTGCTCAGGCCCAGAAGCTAGATATGCATATTATTAGTAGATTTGACAGAAACACTCTAAAACTGTTTGAATAATGTCTGTGAGTATAACAGAACTGATTTTGGCAGGCTTAAACCTCAAACTATCCAAGGCAACAAAAAAATTGGGGTCAATCTGTTTTCCATTCATTTTCTATTTTTATTGTATTATTATTTTATTTATTTTTTTACCCCTTTTTCTCCCCCAATTTTGTGGTATCCAATTGTTAAGTAGCTACTATCTTGTCTCATCGCTACAACTCCTGTACGGGGTCGGGAGAGACGAAGGCTGGAAAGTCATGCGTCCTCCGATACACAACCTAACAAAGCCGCACTGCTTCTTAATACAGCGCGCATCCAACCCGGGAAGCCACCCGGGAGTGGTAAGCCCTTTTTAATAGGAATCTGGTTGCAGTTCCTATAGCTTCCACTAGATGTCAACAGTCTTTAGAAATTGGTTGATGTTTTTCTTCGAGAAATGAAGAAGTAACCATGTTCTTTTCATGTGTCACAAAGGACTCAAGTCTTTGGTGCGCCAACCTGGAACGCTTCACTTTGTTTTCGTCCGGTATTGAACACAGTTTATCCCGTCTTTAAATTGTATCTTGATGATCGAGTTGGAGGTGTGCATGGTTACGCAGCCTTGGGTGAACAGGGAGTACAGGAGAGGGCTGAGAACGCACCCTTGTGGGGCCCCAATGTTGAGGATCTGCGGGGTGGAGATGCTGTTTCCTACCCTCACCACCTTGGGGCGGCCTGTCAGGTAGTCCAGGACCCAGTTGCACAGGGCGGGGTCGAGACCCCAGGGTCTGGAGTCAGAAAGTTTGGAGGGTACTTTGGTGTTAAATGCTGAGCTGTAGTCGATGAACATCATTCCTACATAGGTATTCCTTTCCAGATGGGTTAGGGCAGTGTGCAGTGTGATTGCGGGACATGCTGCCTGTGGACCTATTGGGGCGGTAAGCAAATTGGAGGTCTAGGGTGTCAGGAAGGGTGGAGGTGATATGGTCCTTGACTATTCTCAAAGCACTTCATGATGACAGAAGTGGGTGCTACAGGGCGATAGTCATTTAGCTCAGTTACCTTAGCTTTCTTGGGAACAGGAACAATGGTGCCCTCTTGAAGCATGTGGGGACAGAAGACTGGGATAGGGAGGGATTGGATATGTCCGTTAACCCTCCAGCCAGCTAGACTGCACATGCTCTGAGGACGCGGCTAGGGATGCCGTCTGGGCCGGCAGCCTTGTGAGGGTTAACACGTTTAAATGTTTTACTCACATTGGCTGCAGTGAAGGAGAGCCTGCAGGTTTTGGTAGTGGGCCGTGTCGGTGGCACTGTATTGTCCTCAAAGCGAGCAAAGAAGTTGTTTAGTTTGTCTGGGAGCAAGACATCGTGGTCCGCGACGGGCTGCTTTTTCTTTTGTAGTCCATGATTGATTGTAGACCCTGCCACATACCTGTGAATTGTTAGGCGTCGTTAAGTGGAAAACATATTGGATCCTCCCCTGTTGCCAGGCGTCGTGAAGTGAATAGTGGAAAACATATT